>NW_026880756.1:0-32621 GCF_032173495.1 Musca vetustissima | reverse complement strand
TTGGCACAGCGAAATGAATAAGGTCTATAATAATGTGTGTTAAGTTTCCTCAAATCGGTTCAGATTTAGATATAGCTTCTGTATCTGACCAAATGAAAAATTTAGGATCGGTTGCAGAATGACATACTTTGCGATCCAATTTCATGTTACTGGTTCTTTAAAAATGTGACGTCTATTAGTATTCATCGGTTGAATATACCCAAAGTGGTGAAGGGTATCATATAGTCAGCCCCGTCCGACTTTATTACTTTCATTACTGGTTTCCTTCTTAAAATTGTTTTTATTTACTCGGATGTTAAGTTAAATTAAAAGGTATCTTCTGGATGAATATATATTGATTATATTGATTTCATCATTTCATATTTATTTTTATATAATTTATTATTGCACCCAAAATCCCCATAACTTCACACAAAATATTCTAATTAATTTCAAATTAAATTTCAATACAGTTTTATATATAAACGAATACAAACACAAAAACATTATACATATTTAAAAAGGGCTTAATTACGAACAATCAACAAAAAATACACATAAACAGAGAAATTATTATATAGACAATTATGAAAATATAGAAGATAATAAGAGACAGATAAATTGGACACGTACGCACATAAAATTAAATTAAACACACACACACGCACAGACATATCAATCAAATACATATTGTAAACAAATAAATTCGCGAACGAAATCATCCATTTGATTATATTTAGATTAAGTTTTGAATAAAATATAATTACTATAACAATTTGTAATAAACAATTAAAACGCACAGATAACATAATAAATAATTTAAATATGTAGTTTATGATTGTTATTGAAAATTGTGGATTAGATGTAATCAAAATTAAATACATACACAACGAAATATAGTATATATACACAGACACACACACGCACATGAACATGAATAGACATTTATTGAAAATTATTCCGAAAAAATTAAGGGAAACAAATATTATGTTAGAATATAGATAGGGATTAGTTTCATTTCAATTAACCAACAAACAAACAAACGAACGAACAAATTACAAAAATCCGAAAATGTGTTGTTAGTGACAGGATTTGGTATTTAGTTTATGTATATACAACAAATGATTCATGTTTATAAAGCTTACTTTCGTTAATAGGAAATTTATGTAAAATTTATTAATTTTGTTATTCTTAAGGATTTACGAAAAGTATCCAGGGAACAAAACAATCTATATGAGTAATTAATAAGATGAGGGCTATGGTAAGTTCAGCCGGATCCTAATGCCTTCATGTAATTTTATTCAGTCAAATTTCATCTGGTTGTTTTTATTATAAATATTATTCCCTTCTAAAAAAATACCATTAAAACTACAAAAGGAATTTACAGTCATTTCCCTTCACCGAAAACGTGGATCATTATTGATTTTGTTAGTAAGGTCTCAATGAGAACATAAAATATCAATTCACAGTCAATTCGGTTGAGAATGTACCAAAAGTCTTCAAAATACCAAAAATAATGAGATACCCTTTATATGGGAACTATGCGTACCCATGGACCTATTTTAACAATTTAAGTCCAAAATTGTTTCTAAAAACAATTTTGGTAATATAGTTAAATTCCATTTTACTATCTTTTATTATAGCTTTGTGCAGCCCCAAAAGTTTGTAACGCCGTGAAATATTGGTCCTAGACCCACCTTTAAGTATACCGATCGTCATATCTCGACTAGTTGTGTCGATCTAGACATGTGTGTCCGTCCGTCCGTCTGTCCATTATAATTTGTAAACACGATACAGGCCACAGTTATGGACCAATCCTCACGAAATTTTGCATGTAGGATGGGTTCTGGCCAATGAAGACCCCTATTGTTTTTGGAAAAGATCGGTTAATATTTAGGGGATGAAATGGACCAAATACTAAATTTTTGTCGGTTTTTCTGGTCGCTCCAGAAGCCGCAATTATCTGGCCCGATCCCCTTCTCCATGCCTTCTTTTTGCATGGAGAAGGGGATCGGGCCAGATAATAAGCATGCATGTTTTGATAAAGATCGGTCAATATTTAGCGGGTCAAATTGACCCTGACTTTTGTGTGAAAAATGAGAAAATTTGTATTCTATAGCGTATATATTTACTTCTGAAGGATATAGACCCGAGGAGTTGATAGTATATCCAAGAGGAGTGGTTAACCTTTAAATTGTTACCAAATATAGTGATGTATCTACTCAGATGTGGGAGTTACACTCAAATATTTACAGGTGCTTACGTACTCAGATATTATTGTGTAAACCATTACCACATCAGAGGGCGGAAATTTTCCATGAACTTCCAGTTATCGTCAAGGACAACGCCTACAATTTTCGTTGATGATCAGATTAAACTTTTGGGATGAAATGGATCGAAAACTTAATTTTTTTGTGTGTTTTTTAAGTCGAATTTAGTCCGAACATCAGAACACAACCCATCGTGAAGGGAATCTGAACAAGCAATTTGAAGGACTGAATATTCGAAAATGTAAGAAAGATGTGCTGTTGACCTCTAATGCTGTTGACCTCTAAGAGGGGGCAATTATTACGAAATATTACGCAGACTCGGAATAAACATCCGTCAGAGTTCCGTGGTAGTTGTGTAGGGTATCGTATGGTCGGCCCCGTCCGACTATACTGCTTCGCTCACTGGTTTTTTATATTGAGATATTTAAAGATTTGGGTTTGATATTGATAAGTAATATTAATTATATTTGTGGCTCTGTGCCCTTAAACATGATTTAATGCAAATCTCAATGGGACACCCATTGATTATTCGGAGTCCAATTACATGGAGTGGGTCGAATATATATATATATATTGGCTGTGTCTGTACAAAAAGCAATCTGATATACATTAGGAGTTTGATGCTTGAAATCGGACGAAAGTATATATGGAAGCAATATCCAAATCCGAACCGATTTCAACGGCTATATTTTTGGGTAATTGATGCGTCATTTACTTAAAATCGGACGAAAATATATATGGGAGCTATATCCAATTCTGAACCGATTTCAACGAAACTTGCCACACGTTAGGCTATACTAACTTCAGTACGTTGTGCGAAATCATCTTTATTTTCGGTCTTTGGTGCACCATTAACTTAAAGTCAGATAAAACTATATATGGGAGCTATATCTAAATCTGAACTGATTTCATTAAAACATGGCACACGTTTGTTATAATAACTTCAGTACGTTGTGCAAAATTGTGTGTTAATCGGCCATATTTTGGGGATTTGGCACACCATTTACTGAAAATCAGACGAAACTATATATGGGAGCTATATGAAAATCTGAACCGATTTTTCCCAAATTTAATAGGGTTCGTCCTTGGGCCAAACAAATGAGCTGTGCCTGTGCTTTGTTTACAATTTAACATGGACAGACGGACGGACATGCATAAATCGACTATGCATATTCTCGAAAGGAACCATGGGTCTTTCTCGTTTCCTATTGCCTGTTACAAACATATGCACAAATACATAATATCCCCTACCACAGTGTGGTGAAGGGCATACAAACTACTGTTATAGAAATGATTATAAATTAAATTTGCCTTAACAAAATATTCTTCAAAAATTCGATTAAAATCACATTAAAACATATTCCTGAAAATGCAAGTTTAGGTCCTTAAAAATATCCTTAACAAATCACCATTGGATCCTTGAAATTATCCTTAAAAAATCCATGCATTTATTCAAAAATCCACTCCTAAGTCCATTAAAATATAATAATTAATAATAAAATTAATAATTAAGCGGTTGGGCCGAACTTTTGATACACTCCCTTATGGTGGCGGATATAAATTAATTAAAAATACTAGTAATCTTTCGGAAGATATAACGAGTTATACCATGGTAAATTTTTGGTAGGAAAATTTGACACCCAATGGGAATCAAATAAGAGTCCATTCGTAAAAAAAACAATCCCCAAAGGGGGTACCGTCGTGTGTAGCTATCCAAAAAAAAAATACTCAATACTGATAATATTTGGCATGAGGATTTGCTACCTAACATGAATTCAAAATTCCAGCCAATTCGGTTGAAAAATGTGAATATTTTGTGGTATTGCATGCGGAATGTCAAATTTAATGTCAAATTTAATATAAAAATTGTAACATCGAAAATATTGATTGGTTCTTGAAAAAAATATATTAAAAAATCCACGCTCATGCAACAACAAAATATTTTTAACCACTAAGCGAAGCAGTATAGTCGGACGGGGGAGACTATATCATAACCTACACAACCACAACTGAATTCGTATTTTCTTTGTATCTATATTTCGAGCATCAGCAATATTTTGCGATATTTTCACCTTCTCGACACAGAATAAAAGTCTATGTCGATAATTGGATCACATGTATAGCGTTTAAATTTTACACAAGAAATTTGATATATCTGGTCAAGATTTTGATATAGCGACCATATAACGTCTCCGCCACATATTCGGTATTTTGAAGATTTTAGCCGTATTCAGCAAATAAAATGGCTGTAATGTGCCATTTCGTCTCATCGGAGGGTGGAAAGCATTATTGCAGGAAATTTTCTATATAGGTCCACGTTTTGGCATAGCTTAGTTGGGAACCATTTTCCAACCTAAGCTGTTATAAATTGGCAACTTATGATCCAATTACGATAAAAATTGTTCTTCAAATTTTTCTTGGAAAATCCCGGTTTTTATTTGGGTTAGTCCTTAAAAAATCAACACTAACGTTTGATAGAGTCCAAAATGTCCCTAAAAAGCAAAGCTTTCGATTGGTTCATGGTTTAAAATCCACGTTTATATTTGCGGTGGCCTTTAAAATATCGTATTTTGAAATGTTGAACCATATCTAGAAATCAAAAGAACCATATTTAGAAATCTTAAATGGCGAAAACATATTTGCAGGACATTTGCCACAACCCCATAAAAGGTCCAAATTCATTTTAAATATTTATTCATTTAAATAGCCCTCCATAGGAAGGTCCCATTTTTTGGTATTTCAATGGTTTTTAGGACATTTCCCAATTGAAGTGGTTTTAAGGGGACCCCCCCCCATTCTCGGGGTCAAAATTTTTGTTGATATAATTCGAATCTACACTGATTAAAGAATGTCTCTACAAAATTTCAAGTGAAAATCTCAAGAACTCTTGAAGATATAGCCGATTTATTGTGTCAGCATCAAGTGACGGCTGAAGGGCTTCTCAAACTTTTAACGCATTTTTTTCTAAACATTTTTTTGCGAATGGCTCAAAAACTAATAGTCCAATCGGTTTCAAATTTTGCAACGTTTCTCTGGGAGTGTATAGCTCTCGTATGAACTAGGATAAAGCCAATCGGTGAAGATCTTCCTTATTTTTTAACTTGGTTTTTGGTAAAAAATCGGCGATTTTCCAAAAATATTTTTTCAAAGGTCCACCACCATTTTGTTAATTTTAGAGCGAAGTCAATAATCCTAGTTCATACGAGAGCCAGACATGTACTCTTTCTAACACCGTTGGAATTTTCGGATTCCGATGTTCCAGTGAGGAGTTATCATGCCCGCCATCAAAAATAAGGACTTTTCTTTAATTACAAAAAAACAACAACAAAACAATAACAAAAATTTTTTGTAAATTATTTTTCTTCACTTTTAAATCTTCAAATATATATGTGCAAAGTTACAAACCTTTACAAGCATTGGTATTGATTTATCAGCCCATTGAAATTCTAGAAAAATTAAAATCGAGAATGGGTGGGGTTCCCTTAAATTGGCATAGTTCCCATATGAAGTTCACAACATTTTTACGGTATGTTTAAGGTCCTAATCTGCAAGAATAACGAATATGTTCCTGATAAACATTTTACAATGTTGTTCCATATTCTGATATAATCCAAATATAAGGGTCTCAAGCGATTTTAGGTAGGTCTGAGTGTCCATCTTATGGAGAAGGGAGAAACATATTCGGTACTGTCAAACTTATCGACTTCTTAACTTTTCATTAAATAGCTAGCTGATTTAATTCATGGGAATTTGACGATTAATAAAATAAAATATGGGTATTTTTCCAATACAGTGCCCTAGGCCCTACATAAAATTATTACATAAATATTTAGAGTATAAATAATGTTCTCATCGGCTCCATAATATTTATTTTTTAACAGACCCAAAATAAATTCACCATAGAAAAAATAAAATCAATAGAAATCATCGTCAATCGCTTGTCACACAACACATCATCACGATTTTTCGGAATTTGGTCTATCAACATTTTCTTTACTTATTTTTTTCTGAGAAATTACTTAAACGAAGAGGATAACAACATCGACAATTGTCTGGCATTACTTACCTAATGTTGGATGAATATTTGATCCCGATGCTGGTGAATTGTTGCTGTTAATGTTATTGGAATTGTAAACGTTGGCAGCATTCAGACTTGTGTTACTGTGATTGCTGTTGGTCGATGATGCCGAACCGGCACTGACACTACCTCCACTACTGGTACTGCCATTGGCTAGATGATGATTCTGTTGTTGTTGCTGCTGCTGTTGTTGTTCGTTTAGAAGGCCACCAACGCCACTACGCTGGCTGCCACCATTCAATTGTTGGGTCATATGGTGTGGTATAGCTGTAGTGGTATCTGTACCACCACCACCACAACTGTTGCTATTATTGCTGCTGCTGTTATTACCTTTCGCAGGAGGATAGGGAAAATTGAGACGATGTTGCTGCTGTTGTTGTTGTTGCTGATTATCAATAGTCATTGGTGATGTTAGAGTATGGCTGCTACCATTTGAGCTTAAAGGCGATGTGATGCTTTCACCACTCGGTGTTAAATCATTGTGTGGTGGTGGCTGTTGTTGTTGTTGTTGCTGCTGCTGTTGCTTTTGTTGCTGATTTTTATGTTTATTATAGAAAAGTGCTGAGGCGGCTGCTGTGGCCGATGAGGGTGATTGGGCGTTATTGGAGCTGGCAGCAAATTTGTTTGTTCCACCAACCGTAGTTGTAGTTGTCGTTGAAGATGCCACAGATGTTGTTGCAACGAATGCCGCGCCAGCTGTCGTTGTCGTACTTGTTACTATCGTTGTGGCTGCCACAGACACTGTTTGCGCGTTTCCTGCTACTGCCGCTGCTGCTGTTGTTGTTGTATTATCCAATGACAATATCGTTTTCAAAGGTTTATTATTATTGACGGTTTTGTCATTGAGTGCACTGGAATCTAATGACTTGATATTTTTCTGCAAGATACAATGGAGAAGGACGAAAAGAGAAAGAAAGGTGAAGAAGGATAAGAAAAATGCAGAAAATCAGTGAACAAATATTTTATGGATGGCAAAGACATCGAAACACGGTGGGTTATTTTTGTTGTTATTTTTTTTTACTTTTATAATGAGATGAAATTGTAGTGGAGAGAAAAGTAACAAAAGTGCATGGCCCAAAGTACTTAAGAACAGAACAACTACATTTTATGACAAGCAATTCAGGTGTGTAATGAGGGAAAAATGAACCCATCCACTTCCCGTTAATAATTCACAAAAGGACCTTAAGAGAATGTCGGAAAAAATCATTGGAATATATAAATGTCTGTTTTTGATATATTTAATAGTAATTTGTTGACAAAGTATTCTGAGGAATTATGAAAACTATGCAATTTTGTTGAAACTGAAAATTCTGAGAAATTACGAATAATTTATTATTATATCTCATCAGGTATTGCATAAGAATTTAACATTTTCTGTGAACGAGGAATAAATTTATACACTGCCCAACTATGTTATAGAGGTGTTGTAGTCTTGTGTGGCGCCAATAATATGTAACGTCATGTAATATTGGGCCTTAGACCCACCTTTTATTAATAGCTGGGTCGATCTAACCACGTGTGTCTGTTCGTCCGTAGTTTATTTTGTAAGAAAAGTACAGGCCACAGTTATGGACAAATCGTCAAGTCAGTGCGTTTCTGCCCAAAGAAGACACCCAATGTATTTGATTATCACTAGTCAATATTTTAGAGAAATGGAGCAAAAATTTTAATTTTGTTTTGTTTTTATAGGTCACCAGGACATCACGAAGTTTTGATGAGGTTCGTTCAATATTTAGCGGGCCAAACGACTAATGGAAAAATAACTATAGACTAGCTTAAGAGATCTCTTATATAATACAAAAATTATCATAGACCTATATACTAACTACGAGCCGAATAGACTGCTGAAACAGTAAATCTTCACAGACGAAGTAATGCATTCTTTACAGACGGACTTATTCAAAAAGTCGTTAATAAACGGTGTGTATTTTGTGAAGAGTGCAGATTTCATAGAGAAGAACATATTTCTAGGAGAGGGTATTTATATATGGTTCTCATGATCTGAATTTGAAGAAGAGAGTTGGATAGAAATATAAACAAGGTATTTTTCAAAGACGAACAGAAGGAGGCCAAAAGCAGGTAGTCTTTAATAGACTCATAGAAGCAAGTATATGTTTAAAGACGAACCAGAAACTTTCACAAGAGAGATTCAGAAAGAAATAATTTTTTATAGACGAAGTGAAAAAAACATATATTTGATAGATGAACTGAATAGATTGTCCGAGGAGGGTCTATTATATAAACAAGTAAAAAAGCGTTAAGTTCGGCTGGGCCAAACTTTGGAAAACCTCCACCATAGGTATACTAAAGGATACTAGCATCGAAAATATAGGGTACATACCCAAAAGTGGTATGTACACCAAATACAAATTTCAGCAATTTTTATGCTCTACGCAACTATGTTGTCAGGGTATTATAGATTTGTGCAGCCTCACGAGTTTGTAACACCGCGAAATATTGGTCCTAGACCCACCTTTAAGTATATAGTCGATCTAGACATGTGTGTCCGTCCGTTCGTCCGTCTGTCCATTATAATTTGTAAACACGATACAGGCCAAAATTATGGACCAATCTTCACGAAATTGTGCATGTAGGGTGGGTTCTAGAAAATGAATCTTTTTGGTAAAGATCGGTTAATATTTACGGGATGAAATGGATCAAAAACTTTATTTTTGTCTGATTTTCTGGTCGCTCCAGAGACCGCAATTATGGCCCAAACAACGCGAATTTTTACATGGAGAAGGGCATCGGGCCAAAGAATTAGCATGACTGTTTTAATAAAGATCGGTCAATATTTAGGGTGGAATTACCGAACATTTGTAGATATCATTATAGAAGGTGCTATGGCTAATTGAGGACAGGTATAGCTCTATTTGGAAACTAAAATTTTTGCATTAGAATATATTTCTTTACGCTAACTATTAACAATACCGGAAATCTGAAGTGTCATTATATGGGGCTTAGACCTAAATGTGGGCTATAGCCAGAGATGGCCTGTAAGAAATAGTGACGTAAATGACATACATTTCCGACGTATAATACATACGTCAGAAACGTCGGAAACCTACCCAAATCCATTAGGTTTTTGACAAAATATCTATTTCCATTAATCAATTCGGAAATTACGCTGTTTTACTCAAATTAATAAAAAAATTCAAAATTTTCTTCTCAAAAAAATTTTAAAATTTTTATCAGTTCAAGTAAGGAATGGTCAGATATATGTAAAAATAATAGATATTCTTTAAAATAGCTGTATATGCTGATAATATTGAAATAAATGACGTTTACTACATTTATTACATTTTATACAGGTATATGACGTTTTCGACGTTTACAACTTTTTGACAGTCGAAAACCTAAATATTCGTCACACGGGCCATCCCAGGCTATAGCTCAAGGTTCTCGATATCCTCGGCAGGTGAAATAATTACAACAGAGTCTTAGATCCAAACCCAAAACGCGGAACAAATCAGATAACTATTTTAATATTAACAAATGAAAAAGCGTTCCTTTTGCCTGTTACAAACATATGCACAAAGGCAAAATATCCTGTACCACAGTGTGGGAAAGGGTATAAAAGGGGTTATATTGGGACTGCCCCTAAAAGGGCAAATATTAAAATTTTTTGGTAGGGGCAATTGTTACCACATACGACTACTAAATACAAAGTAACAGCGAATTCGGTTGAAAAGCGCGCTCAAGAACCGCAAAATACCGAAAAGTGGAGGGTACCCTTATATGGGGGCTACCCGAAAAAATTGACCTATATTTTTAATTTTTAGTGGAGATCTTCGAACTTGACTTGCCTGCAAACACATACGACTCTATGCAAAATATTGGCGATTTATCTCAATTCGTTTAGAGGCTAGAGTGATTCCAACTGACAGACCGACAGACAGACGGACATGGGTATATCGTATATCATACAATATAAATACTTTGTAGGGTCGGTAATGATTATTTCGATGAGTTACAAACGGAAAAACAAAATTAATATACCCTCCATACTATGGTGGAGGTTATAAAAAAAACTTTTTCCGATTGCAGTTCATGTTACAGTAATGTAACATAAACAATGAGTTGACATATGCATGTGGTATCTGACTGAAGGTTGATCTGTTTGGTTGAACTGCAGATTATTCCATCAGAAGTAGGAAAACGTCTCCATCATATTTGATCTATGTTTTGGAGCTAAAGTATCAATTTTGCGGACCCAAGAGTTTGTAACGCCGCGAAATATTAGTCATATATCGATTAGCTGAGTCGACCTAGACAGTGTGTCCGTTCGTCCGTCTGTACATTATAATTTGTAAACGCAATACAAGCCACAGTTATGGACCAATCGTTTCGAAATTTTGCATGTAGGATGGGTTCTGAAATAAGGAGACCATTATTGTTTTTTGACAATGATCGGTTTATATTAAAGAAATGAAATGGACCAAAAAGTTTATTTTTGTTTTTTTTTTGGTCGCTCATTATACCCTTCACCACACTGTGGTACAGGGTATTATGTCTTTGTGTAAATGTTTTCAACAGGCAAAAGGAAACGAAATAGACACATGGTTCCTTTTGAGAATATGCATAGAATCACTTTTTAAGTCGATTTATGCATGTCCGTCTGTCCGACCGTCCATGAATTTTTGTTAACAAAGTACAGGTCGCATATCTGATCCGATTTGGATGAAATTTGGCACAGTTCACTTATTTGGCCCAAGGACGAACCCTATTGAAATTGGGAAAAATCGGTTCAGATTTAGATTAGCTCCCATATATATTTTCGTCCGATTTTAGGTATATAGTGCACCAAAGTCCCCATATATCATTCGATTTGGCATAGCATTTTGAATTAAGCCTAGAACGACGTGTGTTAAATTTCCTGAAAATCGGTTTAGATTTTGATATAGCTCCTATATATATTTGGATTAATAAGTGAAGAACTCAAAATGTGCCCGAACATGTGACAAGTTTTGATAAAAACGGTTTAGGTTTCGATATTTTGCTTTAAATTTATTAACATAATTTTGTCCCATTGTAAGAAGCAACTCTATATCTGACCAAAATTTAGTATAGGTTGCAGAATGTTTAATTTCGTGTTAATGGTCCTTCAAAAATGCGACATATTATCGGCCCCGTCCGACTTTACTACTTTCCTTACTGGTTTTATTTTATTTTTATGAAAATCGGTAAGCGGGTCAAATGGACTCAGACTTTTGAAAAAATAACAAGATTTGTTTTTACTCCTTTAGGATATAGACCCAAGAAGTTGATAGTATATGCAAGAGGCGTGGTAGTTTTATTACATTCTGTTAGGTGTATACGTATGCTCATATTATTTAGTTTTAAAAAATACCACCCCAGAGGAAGGAAATGTAGCGCTAATGGTTAGGAAATTTTGCATGAGGTTCCGGTTATGGTCAAGGACGACACCTATAATTTTCGATGGAACGAAAAGTTTATTGTTTGGTTTTCTAGTCGCTCTAGACGCCGCAATTATAAGACCCACGCCAAAAAATTTCCATGTAAAATAAAAACCAGTGAGCGGAGCAGTATAGTCGGACGGGGCCGACCATATGATACCCTACACAACTTCCACGAATACCTAACTTTCTATGGTTCTATATTCAGAGCTTTGCCAATATTTCGCGATCTAATTCTAATATTCAGAGACTGTACTTGTCCAGATTCTCTTTACCGTGGGTTATGTTGTGATGTTGGGCTTTCAATTGTGGCCTATAGGCGAATCCAATAAAACACAAAAAAATAAGTTTTCGGTTCACTTCATCCCAAAATTATTATCTGATCATCACCAAAATTATAGGCGTTGTCCTGGACCATAACAGGAATCTAATGGAAAATTTCAAAGCGATCAGCGCCATATTTCCGCCCTCTAGTGTGGTAATGGGTTACTAAATAATATGTGAATACGTAAGCACCTGTAAATATTTACGTATAACTCCCACATCTGAGTACATACGACCATATAATTGGTATCAATTTAAAGGTCAACCACTCCAATTGACCAATTCTTATCAAAATAGGCATGCTTAATCTTTGGCCCAATCCGTATCTCCATGTAAAATTTCACGATGTTCGGGCCATAATTGCGGCCTCTGGAGCGACCAGAAAAACCGACAAAAATTTAGTATTTGGTCCATTTCATCCCCTAAATATTAACCGATCTTTACCAAAAACAATAGGGGTCTTCATTGGTCAGAACCCATCCTTCATGCAAAATTTCGTGAAGATTGGTCCATAACTGTGGCCTGTATCGTGTTTACAAATTATAATGGACAGACGGACAGACGGACGGACGACACACATGTCTAGATCAACTCAGCTAGTCGAGATATGACGATCGGTATACTTAAAGGTGGGTCTAGGACCAATATTTCGCGGCGTTACAAACTTTTGGGGCTGCACAAAGCTATAATACCCTGACAACATAGTTGTGTAGGGTATAAAAATTAAGTCTCATGGAGTAATATTTTACTCCTGGAAACATGATTTTTGTCTTTTAATCGGCCAAGAAACTGCAAATATCGCGAAATATTAAACTGGTTCGGATTATATATCTGTAGAAAGTTTGAATTCCGTGGTAGTTGTATATGGTCAGCCCCGACTATACTGCTCCGCCCACTGGTTTAGTATTGCACACACTAGATGGAGGAAATGTCTCACATGACGTTCCGGTTATAGTCAAGGACAATGAATGGACGAAATGTACCAAACACATAACTTATGTGTGTTTTTTCTTCAAGTCGCTCTAAATACCGCAATTATAAGCCGATCACACATGGGTAAGGGAATCTGGACAACTAATTACAAGGACTGACCGGTCAATATTCATCGGGACAAATCAACCAAGACCTTTATATGTAAAATACACGTATATTCACCCCGGAAAAACAAGGCTCGGAAAAAATGCCAGGGTAAGAGAGAGGAGCTGTTGCATCTAATCGATAAAATATCGCTAAGGCCCAGCCTCGGAATATACATCCGCAGAAAGTATGAGTTACGTGGTTGTTGTGTATGGTCGGACCCATACACTGATCCGCTCAATGGTCTTTATAATATAACTTGGCACACAAGCATCGTTAGAAGAGGATTTGGTGTTTTTGAAGTCAGTTATATTCTTACGTCATTGATGAAGTGGAGAACTTGGCGACTAAGTCTGAGTACTTGTTAAAACTGCCAGGAATCGACAAATACAGCCATAGAACACTGGTGGGTACGTTTATATCCCAAGGGCTGATTTATTTGGTCAACGCACAATTGTTATTTAAATAGGTTGGTATGGGCCCATATTTATATCACACGTATACATATTTTACTTCAATTCAACACTAAATTTGTTTAAGGGGACCCCCCATTCTCGGGGTCAAAATTTTTATTGACTTAATTTGTATCTACACTAATTCTAGATGATATAGCCGATTTATTGTGTCAGCATCAAGTGACGGCTGAAGGGCTTCTCAAACTTTAAACTCGAGTTCTCTGAATATTGGCTTTGCGAATGGCGGGCACGATAACTCAAAAACTAATAACCCAATCGATTCCAAATTTTTACACGTTTCTCTCTGAGTGTGTAGCTATCGTATGAACTAGGATAAAGCCAATCGGTGAAGATCTTCCTTATATTTTAACTTGGTTTTTGGTAAAATATCGGCGATTTTTCAAAAATACTGTTCCCTTAAATTATTTTACGTTGTGTAGAAGAGATTTATTATATTTTTTGATTCACATATGTGAGGTTACAGCATCTCTACTTTCAAATGGTGAAAATCATTCTGTTGAATTTTAAATTATGTGTTTTTTTTATTGTTTTTTTCTCTAACCCCAACATTAATTATTATTCATTTTCAATTTTGAACTGTCTACATTGCATGCAACACTGATTTTATTTCTATTTTTTTTTTTAATATTTTTTTCTAACATTTAAAACGGAAAATTAGTGAATAGCAAAAGGTAAATTCTATGGTTGAATGATAATGTAAAGGATTTCGAAAAACACGCTAAAGAGTGGGTACAATTTTTAATTTAAGATTTAAGGCCGATTACAAGTAGAGGGTTTGGTTCAAGAAACAGCAGTCAAAGATCACAAATAGAAGGGAAAGTAAGTAAACATGCAGAAAAAAGACATTAAAAATTCTAATCTAAAGGCAACAGCTGCTTCGGCTTGCCTCTACAAAGGTATGGGTTGGAAGATGGGGCAAGCAGGTCGTAAACAGGAAAAGAATTACATCAAAGGGCGGAAAATGTGATAGTATGAATTAAATGGTAACGAAAAACGAAAACGAACAACAAGAACAAACTATGAAGAAAGTGAAGTGGAAAATTTGCACTATCTGCACTACTTACTGATTCGGCCAACTTGTGTAGTGTGGCATTAATGCGTTCCGGATTACGCGGTGGTGGTTCTGGTGGCTCGGATGCAGCCATTGTGGGACCACTATTTGCAATATTTATTTGCATAATACAGGTGATAGTAGTGGTGGTAGTTGTGCGAAGTGTTTTCTCTTGGCGTTCTCTACTCTCTACAGTTAAGCGTTTCGCTAAATGTTAGTCTGATTGAATTTTAATGCATTTTTCTATGATTATTTCTATGACAACCTTGTGGGTTGTGTGTTTGTCGGAAAAAATGCTTAGAAGTTTTTTTTCTAGCATTCACACAATCTCATGCTGTCCCGTTTTTAGGGAAGAGTTACTTTTCTCTTTACTTGTTATTTTTTTCGAATACATTGGTTAATTAGGTGAAAGCTTGCACTTATTTCATACAGTTTTTGCTGTTGTTGTCAGTTTGAGTACATTACATAGCAAAGGACTGGACATTTAATTTGTTTATTGTTTACTTTTGTTGTTGTTGTTGCTGTTGTAGTTTTGCATTACACAAGACAGACGCAGACATTAACACACATGAATCATTTAAAGTGGTAAAACAACAATAACAAATGAAAATTGAAAATTCTTACAGTTACATTCAACCATCATGGCATGATGATGATGAGGATTCATTAAATATTTGTTGTAGAGTTTTGTAAATACATTTATATATATTTGCATGTGTGTGTGTTTATCTGAAAATACAAAGAAATGAAAATATTTGTGTTTTTATTTTTATTGCAATTTAAATAGTAATTCTTTAATGGAGGATTCTTTGAAATGATGGAAATGAAAATGTTTTGATTTTTTTTTTTTACTTTTGTTCAGCAGTTTTACTCTACATCGCACTGTGGTACAGGGTGTTTTTCTTTGTGTATTTGTATTTAACAAGCAGAGGGAATCAAGGTAGAACCATAGATATTTTAGACATTTACTACTAAAATATCATGGAATAAGACTCGGCTGGGTGTTAAGAATGTAAATGCAAATTTACAGACCTCTATCATGGACTAAATTGTAACTTATAATGAGGAAGAACGCTTTTCATTTGAGACATTTGTCGAACGAACTTTAGTTATTTTCGTACATCATTTTGATGAAATCGGATGAAAATATATATGGAAGCTATATCTAAAACTGAGACGTCTTCAATCCCCAAACGCAATATTTCATGTAAAGCAAACAGACATAAATCAGACAAAAATATATGAGGGAGCTATATCTATATCTGAGCTATATCTATATCGGATCTATATCTATATGATCTATGGTGCACCATTTACATAAAATGGGACTATAGTAGATATGTGAGCTATATTTTTAAATCTGAACCGTTTTCAAACATAACAAAAAGTATTCTAGAATAAATTCCATACTCACTGCTAAATTTCGTGAATATATAACAAAAATAGACTCCTCGGTGCGCCATTTATATAAAATCGCACGAAAATATATATATGGGAGCTATAACTAAATTTGATCCTATTTCAACATAACTTCACGGATGGCAACCTGTAGTAACTTCAATACGGTATGCAAAATTTTGTCTCAATCGAAAAACATTGGCTGTATGGTGCTCAATTTACATAAAATCGGAGGAAACTATATATGGGAAATATATCTAAATATCAATCAATTCTAACAAAACTTCGCATACATCAATCTGGAGCTAATTCAGGTGGAGGTTTGGTCTATCATTTACATAAAATCGGACGCAACTATATATGATAGCTATATCTAAATCTAAACCGATTTCAACAAAACTTCGCATACATCAGTTTGCACCTAATTCAGTACTCTGTCTTGATTTACATTTTATGGGATGAAAATATATATTGCAGCTATATCTAAATCCCAAACGATTTTTCCACTTTTAATAGGGTTTGTCCTTGGGCCAAATAAAAGAACTGTGCCAAGCTGTGTGATCCAAATGTGACCTGTAACTTGTTTACAATTTAACACGGAAAGACAGAATGACAAATATGCATAAATCGACTCAGAAAGTTATTCTATAAATATTCTCAAAATGAACCCTGTGTCAATCTCGTTTCCTTTTGGCTCTTACATGCACATGCACAAAGACATAATACCCGGTACTGCAGTATGGTAAAGGGAATAAAATGTGTACCAATATTAGAAAATATTTTGGAAATTCAAATAACCAGTCATCTGTGAAATGCCACCAACAATTGTGCAAAGCCTTCATGTATGAGTCATACCAAAACATGGACCGATGTTTTAGACCTCAGGTTTCTTTGAACCAATCCGTTTTAGATAATTTGTATTCGATTTACAAATGTCCGTCATTCCGTCTGGCTGGTACCTCCCACTCAAAATGGTCAAAAATTTGATGAATTATACCATACACAACTATGTTGTCAGGGTATTATAGCCCCAAAAGTTTGTAAGTATACCGATCGTCATATCTTTAACTAACTAACTGTCAGTTCGTCTGTCCCTTATAATTTGTAAACACGATACAGGCCAGTTATGGACCAATCTTCGCAAAATTTTCCATGTAGGTTGGGTACTGGGCAAAGAAGTCCCCCATTGTTTTTGGTAAAGATCGGTTAGTATTTAGAGGATGAATTTGACTAAATACTTCATTTTTGTTTCTTTTTCTGGTCGAAATTTTACATGGATAATGATCAGTCATTGGCGGGTCTGATGGACCCCCACTTTTGTATGAAAAATTACAAAATTTTTATTTTATGGCGTATATATTTACTCCTGAAGGACATAGACCCGAGAAGTTGATAGCATATCGAAGAGAAGTGTTTGGCCTTTAAATTGATATCAATTATATTGTCGTATGTACTCGGATGTGGGAGTTAAACTTAACTATTTATAGGTAGATTAGAGGGCATATAGCGCTGGACGCTTTAAAATTTTCCAAGAGGATTCAGTTATGGTCAAGTACAGTGCCTATAATTTTCGGTGATGAAAAATTTGGGATTAAGTGGACCGAAAACTTAATTTTTGGGTTTTTTCGAGTCGATCTGTAGGCCACAAGCCAAACATCACAACACAACCCACGGTAAGGGAATCTGGAGAAGTAATTAGCCCGGCTGTACTGAATATTGGTAATAATCGGCAAAATGTTAGCGTAAGGAAAAGGTGCTGTTGATCTCTAATCGGTCAAGAGGGCGCAATATCACGAAATATTGCTCGTGTACGAAATAAACAGAAAGTTACAGTTCCGTGGTAGTTGTGTAGAGTATCGTATGGCCGGCCCCGTACGACTATACTGCTCCGCTCACTATTTATACTCTTCACCACACTGTGGTACAGGGTATTATGTCTTTGTGCATATGTTTGTAACAGGCAAAAGGAATCGAGATAGACCCAGGGTTCCTTTTCAAAATATGCATAGAATCATTTTCTGAGTCGATTTATGCATGTCCGTCCATGTATTTTTGTTAACAAAATACAGGCCGCATTTATGATCCGATTTGGATGAAACTTGGCACAGTTCACATATTTGGCCTAAGGACGAATCCTATTGAAATTGGAGAAAATTGGTTCAAATTTAGATATAGCTCCCATATAAGTTTCGTCTGATTTTATGTAAATGATGCACCAAACTCCCAATATTTTTCCGATTGGGACAAAATTTTGCACATTGCACCGAATCAGGTCCATGCTTATGTGTGCGGAGTTTTATTGGAATCGGTTCAGATTTAGATATAACTCCCAAATATATAGGCGTCCGATTTGATGTGAGTGATGCACGAAACTCCCAATATTTTTGCGATTGGGACAAAATTTTGCACAGAGTACTTAATTAGGTCCAGACTGATGTCTGCGAAGTTTTGTTAAAATCGGTTTAGATATAGCTTCCATATATAGTTTCGTCCGATTTTATGTGAATGATGCAGCAAACTCCCAATATTTGTCCGATTGGCACAAAATTTTGCACAGAGTATTGAATTAGGTCCAGACTAATGTAGTTTCGTCCGTTTTTTTTTTGTTGTGAATGATACACCAAACTCCCAATATTTGTCCCATTGGGACAAAATTTTGCACATGAAATTTGGCAGAGGTTATTAAATTGAATATAATGATTACAAATGGTGTATGCAAAGGTTACTCAATTAGGTCCATGTGTTTATATATAGCTCCCATACATAATTTGACTCGCAATTTTTCATTGATTTCAGAAGGGTATTTGTGTGGGGTTTTTCAATTGGTTCAAATATTTATTAGAGAGCACATTTAATTTCGCCCGATTCCATCTCAATGGTCCTGCTAAGATTCTACGTCTGTTCTATCTACAGAATATTGTAGATATTAACATGACTTGCATGTACCCAAACTGGTGAACGCTATCATATAGTCGGCCTTGTCCGGTTTTTGAACTTTCCTTACGGTTCTTTTTATAATACCATGTCAACGGACTATCCGATTTGAGCCAAATTTTGCGAAACATATTATCTTTATCTATATTATATATATATATACCGACTGGTCTACACCTTCTGGTTTATCTTTCACGAAGTGTTAAAATTTTGAAAATGTGTAACCCAAAGCCAGGCAAATGGAATGGCAGATTTGATACAAAATGTGCACAATGTTATATTTCTTTCAAACATAAATCGACTTCGAAAATGGGACAAATCGGTCCCCTCCTTCTGGTAATCTACCCACAAAAATTTTGCTGAAAATTAATTTTATAATATTATGTCATTCAAATCGAATAGTACCGATTTGAACAAAACTTTGTACAACCTAATATTTATACCCTCAGCTTTATGGCTAATGAGAGCATATACAATTTGATACGGCAAAAATGTGTCCCATCGAAATATTGATTTTAGACCCCATGTCTCTTAGGACCCAATACGTTTCAGACAATTTGCAGTCGATTTACAAATGTCCGTCCGTCTGCCTGGCCGTCCGATAACTCTCGAAAGCAGTAATTTATTTCATCCAAACTTTGTACATTGTAGTATTTCTACCAAACTTAGTTAAAGTTCAAAGATGGGGAATATCGGTTAGTTTTATAATATCGACCGATTTATTATATTTACCAAGCCTAGATCAAGTCCGAAGGGTGGGCCCATCGATTCACTCCTTTTGGTACCTTTCCTAGATATGGTCACATTTTAAAATTTTTATAAATTCAATGTCATGCTAATAGAATGCCCGATTTAAACAAAACCTTACACAATTTATTACCTTTACCAAGCATTGACCAAGTCCGAAGGTGGGACCCATTGATCTACTTTTGCTGTTATCTTTCCCATAAATGGTGAATATTTTCAATTTTTATAAATCCCGTATCGAAAACAAGCTTTGCACAAAATCAAGTTCGAAGGTGGGACCCGCCTGCTCCCTCCTCTTATTTCTACTGGTTAATATTTTATACATTTCTACATTCAATTTGAAGCGAATTGCATAACTGATTTTATCAACATTAAATCCGCAACCTCTTTGATAAAAAACATATACTTCATATAAAGCGAATACATGCGAGTACCTACGCAAACGCAAATTAAAATACAAATTTTAACAAAGGCATAATTTTTGCAATTTATTTTTCACTATGTTTTGTTGGCCTAAACCCCATTGTTTCCTAATACATATACCAAGCCTTGATTTATTGACGAGGGGAATACAACATTTTCCAGTCTTAGTATATTTATGTGAGTAAAGGGCATTACTTCCAGCTTTCATTTTTTTCTTTATAGACCATAACCTCATTTATTTGTTTGCCTAAATAACAATAAATTCAACAGCCGCTAGAGTTATTTGCTACTCCCACAAACATTACGTCTTTGTTTTTCGTCGGCCCAAAGTGATATTAAAGACACATACACACAATAAATATTTGTTATGCCATTTTGGCCGCAGCAACTTGAGGAATTAAATAATAGAGCTCATGCCTTTCATTTCACTAAGACCAATCAAGCGTTTTACGCAAAAGAAACATGGATAATGAAATTCTATTGCCGAAAAATATATGGAAGAAAGAATGGAAAAATGGTTGTATTTGGTAACACAAAATATTACTCACTCTCCCTCTTGTTTTCTCTGAGGTGTTATGAGTTCTCCAGTTGTTGTGTTTTGCTTTGTTCAGCCTTCATTCAATTGGCCATAGAGCGATAACAAAAATGCTGCCAGTACTTCTTTTCTGGTTTTGAGTGTGAAATGTGAACACAAGAAATGACCCAAATTATATTTAAAATTCATGTCAATAGAGCTGTTTCTGATGTGGATGGTGTTGTCCTAATGGAATGAGCCAACACATTTTGACTTTCACAATAAAACCGGAGAAAAAAAAACAACAACTTGGTGGCACCACGAAACTTATAACCATGGAACAATTCACATTGGCAGGAAACGCAATCAGCCACAACAGCAAACACACGAAATGTTCGCTCTGACACAACACGCAGTGAGAGTATTTTTTTATTTTAAATATTCATTTAACTTTTAAAAGTACAGCGTTGAAAAAAAAACGCCAGAAAGTTTTCTCGCTACTTAACGCCCAAGGAGGCTTGAATGCATTTCGAAACTCTTGTTTCGTGTAAATTATGAATGAGAAAGAGCCAAAAAACGGAAAAAATACCCAACAAATACACTTCGTCTACCAATGATGGCATCTTTAATACAAAAACAATTTTTTCGATTTTTTTTCTCCAAACCAAAATACACAATTTTATATAATTTATGTACGACGTAATGTTCTGATGTGAACTCGTTATGCAAATTTCGTAACGTTGAAAGAAATTGGAGTAGGCCAATAGTGCGTATAAGTGATGGCTGACAAGGTTTATTTAATTCATCATACGCCACCTTTGTGCATTATAAGCCGGATATATGTATGTAATGTGGATGGTGTAAAGGTGTTTACAGACAAATATTATTGCAATGGGAAAAATATTAACAAAACAGTAAGGAAAGTAGAAAAGTCGGACACGGCCGACTATATGATACCCTTCACCACTATGGGTTTATTAAACAGGACTTTTAACATGTAATTGGATGAGATAAAATATGTGATATTTATCAAAATGTGAATCGACTTAGATCAATCCATAAAGTATGTAAATCGACTTCAAACAAATATTGGGCAATGTCTGTACTTCTAAGAAACGCAACAACGTTATTCTATTATCAATTACGTTGTGCAAAATTTCATGTCAATCTGACAAACATGAGGAGTTTGATGCACCATTTACTTGAAATCCGACTAAAATATATATGGAAGCTATATCCAAATAAGAACCGATTTTAACGGAACTTGTCACAGTTTAGGTTATACTAATTTCAGTATTTTTTGTTCCTATCAGCCATATATTGATTTCTTGGTGCGTCAATTATATAAACTCAATCTATAATAAATAAGGGAGCTATATCTAAATATCAATCGGTTTTCACGAAACTTGGCACACATCATTCTGGACTAACTTCAGGTGCACCAAAGTCCCTATATATCTTACGATTTGCAAATTCGGTGCAAATCGTAAGATATATAAGTACTTTGGTGCACCTTTTACATTAGAGTAACTTCGGGTAATGTGGACCACCATTTTCTTTTTTTGATATTGTGGGCGTAACAACGGTAAAAAATAAAAACAAATTGTTTTCACAGCATGGTAGATTTGTTGGCTAATTATATTCCAGGTCAAAAATTATATGTATTTGTCCATAAAAATGTTATTGCATTATATTTCAAAAACTCTAAACTGCAAATAAAAATAACTTGGCGGGTAATGTGGACCAGTATGTGTGGGTAATGAGGATCAATAAGTTAAAGGTAGGTTGTGGATTAATTGTGATAAATTTCAATTTTTTGCACTCTTGGGTAACAATGAATGCAATAATATATGGGTCCATGTTTTGGAATAGCCCCCATTTAAGGGTACCACCCCATTTGCGGTATTTTGAAGGACCTTGCTACATTATACAACCGAGGCACCTATAATTTCGGATATCGAGTTTTCAGAGGATAGAATACCTCCTCGCATATTAAATGCGCCCTTGTTTCAAACTCGTCCTCATGAAAATGTCCTACTTTTTTATAGTGGTCCACATTACCCGACATTGAATATTTTTATTTAAAAATAATTATCGGCTTCAAAAATTAATAAAAATTTAAAAATAACCGAAAGTAATTACAGATAAACGTGTATTTTTCTTAAAGAAAACAAGAAAACCACATAACCTCTTTATATTCGAGAAAAACAAAATGTTCGACTATTTTACAAAATCGTTCGACTATTGTGCTAACAAATTTTCAAATCACACTTTTACAATCAGAGCTACAATTTCACCTACTAAATTTTCAACATTGCAATTATTTATTAAAAACCAAGTTTGATGTTTGTTTTCACTGATTAGGAAAACATTTATGAAGGCGGCATTGTCATATTTGAAGCATTTTCTTAGATGTGGGGTGGTCCACATTTGACGCATGGTCCACATTACCAGAAGTTACTCTAAGGCAACCCCCCATTCTCGATTTTATTTTTCAAAGATTTACAATGGGCTGGTAAATCAATACCAATGCTTGTTTAGGTTTGTAACTTTGCATATATATATTTGACGATTTAAAAGAGAAGAAAAATACTTTACAAAAAAAAAAAATTGTAATTGTTTTGTTGTTGTTTTTTGTAATTAAAGAGAAGTCCTTATTTTTGATGACGGGCATAATAACTCCCCACTGGAAAATCGGAATCCGAAAATTCCAACGGTTTTAGAAAGAGTAAATGTCTGGCTCTCGTATGAACTACGATTATTGACTTCGCTCTAAAATTAACAAAATGGCGGACCTTTGAAAAAAATATTTTTCGAAAATCGCCGATTTTTGACCACAAACCAAGTTAAAAAATAAGGCAGATATTCACCGATTGGCTTTATCATAGTTCATACGATAGCTATACACTCACAGAGAAACGTGTACAAATTTGGAATCGATTGGGTTATTAGTTTTTGAGTTATCGTTCCCGCCATTCGCAAAAGAGAAAAACGCGTCTAATGTTTGAGAAGCCCTTCAGCCGTCACTTGATGCTGACACAATAAATCGGCTATATCTTCAAGAGTTCTTGAGATTTTCACATGAAATTTTGTAGGGACATTCTTGAATTAGTGTAGATTCGAATAAAATCAAATTTTTGTCACCGAGAATGGGTGGCTTCGTCCCCTTAAGTCGGACGAAAATATATATGGGAGCTATATCTAGATCTCAACCGATTTTAATTCAGTACGTTATGTCAAATTTCGTGCAAACCGAATGATATATAGGGACGTTGGTGCACCATTTACATAAAATCGGACGAAACTATATATGGGAGATATATCTAAATCTGAACCGATTTCTACTAAACTTAGCACACATCATTCCAGACTTGATTCAATACGCTGTGAAAAATTTCGTGGAAATAGAAAGACATATAGGGAGTTTGGAGCACCATTTACCTTAAATCCGACGAAATTGTACATGGGAAGTATATCTATCTGAACCGATTTTTCCCAAATTCAATAGGGTTCGTCCTTGGGCCAAATAAGTGACCTATGCCAAATTTTATCCACTTCGGAACATAAATGCGACCTGTACTTTGTTCACACAAATACATGGACGGACGGACATGCGTTAATCGACTCAGAAAGTGATTCTATGGATATTCTCAAATGGAACTATGTGTCTATCTCATTTCCTTTTGCCTGTTATAAACATATGCACAAAGACCCTGTACCACAGTACGGTGAAGGGTATAGAAAATAAAAACGTCGTTAAAGTCGGACGGGCCGAAATTTTTTAATCCCAATCAAAATTTCTTAAACTGTCGGGAACTTCATTTGGTGACTCTGTCGTTGTAAATTGTATACTAGTAGAATGTTTTGTTGGAAAATTGTGGTTAAAACCTTAAAACCCCGAAAATGGGGTGGTATCGTTATATGGGAGCTATATCTAACGTCCGGGATTAATATTTTAGTGAGAAGATTTTAGAACCCATGAGAACCCAAAACAACACATTGGAGCCAATTCGGTTGAAAACAAGCCCAAAGCACCCGAAAATACTTTGAGGGTACCATTTTATTGGGAAGATTTTAGATCCCATGTGAACTCAAAACAACAAATTGGAGCCAATTCGGTTGAAAACTAGCACAAAGCATCCGAAAATACTGAATAATTTGAGGGTACCTCTTTATTGGGAAGATTTTAGATCCCATGAAAACCCAAAACAACAAATTGGAGCCAATTCGGTTGAAAACATGTCCCCCTAAAATACTGAATAATTTGAGAATAGTACTTTATGTGGGCTACACTGAATTATGGGCGAATTTTGGACGAATATTCATATCAAATTTAGTCAATTTGATTGTAAAACGTGCTAATATGATGCTTCACCGTTATATGGGGGCTACTCTTAAAAGTAGTCCGATATATCCCATTTCCAATACCAAACATAATAGAGTATTAGCGATGTATGTTCAAAATTTCAAAGCACTGTCTTGAATATTGTGATCTCTATCGTGATTTCAGCAGACGGAGAGACATGAATCGAAATAACATTTTATTCTAATCAAGAATATATATATTTTTAAGGAGTTTCCGAAGATTATTGTGTCGTGTTGAAACGGATATCCGTGGTCTTCTATATATATATATATATATATATTGTCACAATAGGACAAGTATAGACAATTTGGTGGATCATTTACACAAAATCGGAGGGAAATGTATATGGGAGCTATATCTAAATCTGAACCGATTTTCTCCAAATTCAATAGGTTTCGTCCTTAGGCCAAATAAGTAGTCTGTGCCGAATTTCATTTCTTTCGGAAACATGCCCAAAGACATAATACCCTGTATCTTAGTGTGGTATATAAAACTAGAAAACGTAGTTTTATATACCAACATTTATTTGCTATGGTCAAATGATTCTTGTAATTCCAAAAATAAAAGTGTGCCAAATAAATATATTTTTTAAGAAGGCCCTTTCTCTGAGAACCAAAAAATTTACATTATTTTCTATCTATATTCCTTCAGAAAAAATAACGTGCAAAATAGGGCTTGTTACAAATGTATGTATATGACGACGAGAAAATCCATATTTTATTTCAGTTCTTTTCAAGCACTGAGTTCCAATTACTTTTGATAAAACATCAACATTTTAACACACATCTTATATCCAGAAGAAACAAGAAACAGCATGACTACACAAAAATTTCAGGTTACATTGTATGAATACAGCGCCTCTTTTATTGCCAGCATGCATCTTAGCATAATAAACACATAAACAATATTTTAGCTCATATGCGGAGAAAATTATGGCTCAAGGTTTCCGTCATAATATTTTTCTTCCTTTTTTATCTTTTTGATATGTTTACTACTGATATACATTCTATCTATCTATGTGAAATGTAATACATATCCGGGCTTATACGTGTTTAAATTTCCTTAAGCACACACATCGACACACACAGGCACTCACACACATATTTATGTTTACATATTCCTGTGTGTGTGTGTGTTTGTAAACACAACAAGGCTGAGAAAGAAAATAAAAACAACTCACATTTTAGCTTTACAAACATCCTTAGTAACTAAAATTTATGCTTAAACAAGGATCTCAGCTATGAAAGGGAAAAAATTATGTTGTTTGTAAACATCCTCTCGCCAAGGATAGGCAGATAGACAGACATACAGAAAGCCATATACAATTATATAGTAAGAAGGTTGTTTTTATGCATCGTTTGTTTTCAACGTTAGCAATCACTGACATATCATCTTAACAATGTGTCAAGTAGGTTAGTTGTTGTTTTGCTTTCCATTTTTTTTGATCCTATCATTAGGATTTGAGAGCTAACCTAACAGTATTAGTGTCAGGAAATGTATGAAAACGTATTATCACTAATTAGAAAATGAAAGGAAAAAGAGAGAAAGGAAATAGTGAAAAGAAACCAAAGAGAAAAAAGTAATAATAATATATCTAAAGGTTTTATAAAGAAAGCGTAAATTAAATAGTGTGGATTATCTAAAAAACGTGGAACTCTAAATGCATGGAATTCCCCCAAAAGCACCGCAGACATTCAATAGTTTTTTTTAGAATCTACGTCCACAGGATTGAGTATTTAAAAAAAATGAATGTTCAACAAAGCCATGCTTGTAGCCCAGAATTTCTTCAAAAATATAATTTGAGGAAAATTCAAAAATATATCCTTCAAAATTGACGCCACCATAAATGAGTTTAAAAAATGAGTTAAAAAATCAAAAACTATGTACCACTTTTAAAATATTCGAAAAACACCTGTCTTATTTAAAAATATTAAAAGATACCCGACCCTATAAAAAATACGTAAAAACCTATTTGAACAAGAATTTGGAAACACCCGTTTCGATAGGAAAAATATTTTTTTTTTAAATCCACACCATAGTTATTCTTGTTGGAAAAATATTTTTGTATACCCTCCACCATAGTATGGAGGTTATATTAATGTTGTTTTTCCGTTTGTAACACATCGAAATAATCATTTCCGATCCTATAAAGTATATATATTCTTGATCACCTATATAATCATTTCACCTGCGGAGGATAGCGATATAAAAAATTAGAACGTAAGATTCGATAATGAACTCTAGCCGCATTTAGACCTAGCCCCTGTGTGGAGGTTCCAGAAGGAGTGGACCGTAATTCCCCATTTTCGAATTTTAACTAAGTTTGGAAGAAATAATAAGATGGGCAATGTTTGGACGAAATTTAAATTTTCTGAAACGGATTTGGTCCAAAGAAACATGGGGTCTAGACCCAATATTTCGATGAGGCACATTTTCACCGTGTGCCATAAGGCTGAGGTTATAATTACCCATAAAAAATTTTTGAAATATGTATTATGGTTTACATTATGGTTTACATAGTCCGTTTTAAGAAATGTCGGTATGAGTCCACTTTTTGGTATGTTCCCTATATTTTCATTTCCAGTACCTGTAAGTATATCTATGGTATCGCAGTATATCGGCCCCGCCCGAACTCAACGCTTTTTCACTTCTTTAATTTACGCCTATATGGTTGTTGGTCGTTTTTCAAATCTAGGCCCAAAGGAAATCTCCCTTAAAAACCATTTAAACATCCTCTGATATAGTGCTCCTTGAAAAAATATTTCTTAAGAAATCCACGTCTGTTGTGTCCTTGAGAACATATTTCTTAAGAAATCCACGCCTATTGTGGTCCTTAAAAATATATTTCTTAGGAAATTCGCTGTTGTGGTCCTTGACGACATATTTCTTAAGAAATCCACATCTGTTGTGGTCCTTGAGAACATATTTCTTAAGGAAACCACGCCTGTTGTGGTCCTTGAGAACATATTTATTAAGGAAACCTAAATATTGACCGATCTTTATCAAAACAGGCATGCTTTTTCTTTGGCCCGATCCCCTTCTCCATGCAGAAAATAGCGGTGTTTGGGCCATAATTGCGGCCTCTGGAGCGACCAGAAAACCGACAAAAATAAAGTTTTTGGTCCATTTCATCATGAAGATTGGTCCATAACTGTGGCCTGTATCGTGTTTACAAATTATAATGGACAGACGGACGGACGGACACACATGTCTAGATCGACTCAGCCTTGTGTTGGTCCTTGAAAAAATATTCTTTAAAAAATCCACGCCTTGTGTTGGTCCTTGAAAAAATATTCTTTAAAAAATCCACGCCTTGTGTTGGTCCTTGAAAAAATATTCTTTAAAAAATCCACGCCTTGTGTTGGTCCTTGAAAAAATATTCTTTAATAAATCCACGCCTTGTGTTGGTCCTTGAAAAAATATTCTTTAATAAATCCACGCCTTGTGTTGGTCCTTGAAAAAATATTCTTTAATAAATCCACGCCTTGTGTTGGTCCTTGAAAAAATATTCTTTAATAAATCCACGCCTTGTGTTGGTCCTTGAAAAAATATTCTTTAATAAATCCACGCCTTGTGTTGGTCCTTGAAAAAATATTCTTTAATAAATCCACGCCTTGTGTTGGTCCTTGAAAAAATATTCTTTAAAAAATCCACGCCTTGTGTTGGTCCTTGAAAAAATATTCTTTAAAAAATCCACGCCTTGTGTTGGTCCTTGAAAAAATATTCTTTAAAAAATCCACGCCTTGTGTTGGTCCTTGAAAAAATATTCTTTAAAAAATCCACGCCTTGTGTTGGTCCTTGAAAAAATATTCTTTAAAAAATCCACGCCTTGTGTTGGTCCTTGAAAAAATATTCTTTAAAAAATCCACGCCTTGTGTTGGTCCTTGAAAAAATATTCTTTAAAAAATCCACGCCTTGTGTTGGTCCTTGAAAAAATATTCTTTAAAAAATCCACGCCTTGTGTTGGTCCTTGAAAAAATATTCTTTAAAAAATCCACGCCTTGTGTTGGTCCTTGAAAAAATATTCTTTAAAAAATCCACGCCTTGTGTTGGTCCTTGAAAAAATATTCTTTAAAAAATCCACGCCTTGTGTTGGTCCTTGAAAAAATATTCTTTAAAAAATCCACGCCTTGTGTTGGTCCTTGAAAAAATATGCTTTAAAAAAATCCATGCCTTGTGTTGGTCCTTAAAAAAATATTCTTTAAAAAATCCACGCCTTGTGTTGGTCCTTGAAAAAATATTCTTTAAAAAATCCACGCCTTGTGTTGGTCCTTGAAAAAATATTCTTTAAAAAATCCACGCCTTGTGTTGGTCCTTGAAAAAATATTCTTTAAAAAATCCACGCCTTGTGTTGGTCCTTGAAAAAATATTCTTTAAAAAATCCACGCCTTGTGTTGGTCCTTGAAAAAATATTCTTTAAAAAATCCACGCCTTGTGTTGGTCCTTGAAAAAATATTCTTTAAAAAATCCACGCCTTGTGTTGGTTTTTGCAAAAATATTCTTTAAAAAATCCACGCCTTGTGTTGGTCCTTGAAAAAATATTCTTTAAAAAATCCACGCCTTGTGTTGGTCCTTGAAAAAATATTCTTTAAAAAATCCACGCCTTGTGTTGGTCCTTGAAAAAATATTCTTTAAAAAATCCACGCCTTGTGTTGGTCCTTGAAAAAATATTCTTTAAAAAATCCACGCCTTGTGTTGGTCCTTGAAAAAATATTCTTTAAAAAATCCACGCCTTGTGTTGGTCCTTGAAAAAATATTCTTTAAAAAATCCACGCCTTGTGTTGGTCCTTGAAAATATATTCTTTAAAAAATCCACGCCTTGTGTTGGTCCTTGAAAAAATATTATTTAAAAAATCCACGCCTTGTGTTGGTCCTTGAAAAAATCTTATTTAAAAAATCCACGCCTTGTGTTGGTCCTTGAAAAAATATTATTTAAAAAATCCACGCCTTGTGTTGGTCCTTGAAAAAATATTCTTTAATAAATCCACGCCTTGTGTTGGTCCTTGAAAAAATATTCTTTAAAAAATCCACGCCTTGTGTTGGTCCTTGAAAAAATATTCTTTAAAAAATCCACGCCTTGTGTTGGTCCTTGAAAAAATATTCTTTAAAAAATCCACGCCTTGTGTTGGTCCTTGAAAAAATATTCTTTAAAAAATCCACGCCTTGTGTTGGTCCTTGAAAAAATATTCTTTAAAAAATCCACGCCTTGTGTTGGTCCTTGAAAAAATATTCTTTAAAAAATCCACGCCTTGTGTTGGTCCTTGAAAAAATATTCTTTAAAAAATCCACGCCTTGTGTTGGTCCTTGAAAAAATATTCTTTAAAAAATCCACGCCTTGTGTTGGTCCTTGAAAATATATTCTTTAAAAAATCCACGCCTTGTGTTGGTCCTTGAAAAAATATTCTTTAAAAAATCCACGCCTTGTGTTGGTCCTTGAAAAAATATTCTTTAAAAAATCCACGCCTTGTGTTGGTCCTTGAAAAAATATTCTTTAAAAAATCCACGCCTTGTGTTGGTCCTTGAAAAAATATTCTTTAAAAAATCCACGCCTTGTGTTGGTCCTTGAAAAAATATTCTTTAAAAAATCCACGCCTTGTGTTGGTCCTTGAAAAAATATTCTTTAAAAAATCCACGCCTTGTGTTGGTCCTTGAAAAAATATTCTTTAAAAAATCCACGCCTTGTGTTGGTCCTTGAAAAAATATTCTTTAAAAAATCCACGCCTTGTGTTGGTCCTTGAAAAAATATTCTTTAAAAAATCCACGCCTTGTGTTGGTCCTTGAAAAAATATTCTTTAAAAAATCCACGCCTTGTGTTGGTCCTTGAAAAAATATTCTTTAAAAAATCCACGTCTTGTGTTGGTCCTTGAAAAAATATTCTTTAAAAAATCCACGCTTTTTGTGAGTCCTTAAAAAAATCCACGCCTTGTGTTGGTCCTTGAAAAAATATTCTTTAAAAAATCCACGCATTGTGTTGGTCCTTGAAAAAATATTCTATATAAAAATCCACACTCGATGTAGTCCTTGAAAAAAATTCTTTAAAAAATACCTGCTTGTTGTGGTCCTTCAAAAAGTAGTCTTTAAAAAAATGTCCGTTTGTTTTGGTCCTTTATAGAAGTCCTCATTTATCCTTTAAATTTTGCTCTAGAAAATCTCTGATCCACCCCAATACTTCCCCTTAACTTATGTATAGGTTATCCATGAATTATATTCTATGTAGCTGACATTTCCTTTTTGTGCTCGTTCCATCTTCACTTCAAAAAGACGTTACTTATATTTATTTTGGTATCTTCTATAAGATTTCATATGTTCGTGGTTGGTCTTTACTAGGTTTATTATTATTGTTATTTTTATTATTATAATAATTTGAGAAAGATTGTAATGTTAACAAGCGGAAAAGGCCGACACTAACACACACACATACAAAAATACATCAACCTCAGCGTAATTGGAAGAAGAAAACATTATGAGTTACAAGCGAACAGCAATAAGAGAAAAAAAAAATAGGATGATAATGACGAGTTGTTGATGTCGTGATAAATGGAATTTTGGGCAAAGCAATTGCCTGCATGAAGAAATGTCAGTCAAAAATGAAAGCAGGAATAAAAAAACACAAGGAATTTGTTTTTTTTATTTTAGGCTGTAATGGCATAATGGCTTTTAAGAGATTGGAATTTGGAGCTAGAAGTGGTGAAACTCATTAAAACTGGCTTAACTGGGAAGAAATACCATATGAAATGAAATGGAGAAAACACAAGGGGTATTTCGATATAACCAATCATTAGATACCCTATATTGTCCACAGCAGTCTCAAAGCCTTGATTAACATAGACATTAGGATATGAGCCCTCTTCATGGAAAATTTAGGGCTCTCGTTTGAATTTTAAATAAATTAAATAAAATGTTGTTAAGAAGTTCCGACCTGTCTGACCTTCCTCTTATTTTCAATTTATTTTCAAATAAAAAACTACTTCTTAAAATAACTTTGAATGCCTTCATTATTTCTTATTAAATTGCAATTGCATTTCTTATCGTAATTTGTTTTTTTTTTTCTCCTTTACACTGAAGAAAATACAACTTTAAGTTGGCCAGATTTGTAAGGATTGCAGTACACTTATATTTTTGTTAATTGAATTTCATTTGCAGATTATGTGGATTAAACTTTGAAGATCTTATTTCGCAATACAAATCCATTGAATAAATTAGCAAACGGTGTATTTTCTTTATTTATTTCCCCGCCTTCCTTTCCCCTACAATATATATCTGGTAAGTATTATCCCAGCTCATTTGTTGTTTGTACTTGGAGTAAAAGTGAGAAATAAAACTTGTAGTTTATTCCATTCCATCCACTGTAATTTGACGGATTAGTATTATAATCAGATTGTACTTACTGCACAAAGTCAGATGGCTGTGTGATATATGTGTGGGTGCGTGTGCACGGTATGTATGTGTATTAGTATGGTAAATAATAAGAAAAGTTTTGCATTTAATTAGGGATTAAAGTATGCAGAGGGTATGCATGTAGTTAGCTGGGTATGTATGTGAAACAACAAGTGATTTGGTAGTGTAA
>NW_026880755.1:0-32546 GCF_032173495.1 Musca vetustissima | reverse complement strand
GTATAATGCATATTTGGCTACAAATCCATCACTCGCCAATCAAAATATACAAATTTAGTACACAGTGGTACTAATTTCGGTTCACCCACTATTTAAATTGTACCAAATTTAGTACACATTAGTACAACTTTTTAAAGCTCCCTACATATCTCAATCTTAAACCTCAACAATGATCCTGACTCCAAATTTCATGATTCTAGCTCAATTGGTTCACCTAAAATTCAAATTGTACCAAATTTAGTACCATTTAGTACGAATTTCAAAAACTTCCAACTTAACCCAAACCAACACCCCCACAGTGCTCTAAAATCTAAATTTCAGGATTCCAACTCTATCGGTTCACCCACAATTCAAATTGTACCAAATTTAGTACACAGTGGTACGAATTTCCACAACTTCCTACTTAACTCAAACCAATACCCCCACAGTGATCCTAAATCCAAGTTTCAGGATTCCAATTCCATCGGTTCACCCACAATTAAAATTGTACCAAATTTAGTACACATACATATCTCAATCTTACAGCTCAACAATGATCATGACTCCAAATTTCATGATTCTAGCTCAATTGGTTCACCTAAAATTCAAATTGTGCCAAATTTCAAAAACTTCCATCTTAACCCAAACCAACACCCCCACAGTGCTCCAAAATCTAAATTTCAGGATTTCAACTCTTTCGGTTCACCCACAATTCAAACTGTACCAAATTTAGTACTTCCTACTTAACTCAAACCAACACCCCCACAGTGACCCTAAATCCAAGTTTCAGGATTCCAATTCCATCGGTTCACCCACAAATTAAATTGTACCAAATTTAGTACACATTAGTATACATTTTTAGAACTCCCTACATATCTCAATCTTACACCTCAACAATGATCCTGTCTCCAAATTTCATGATTCTAGCTCAATTTGTTCACCTAAAATTCAAATTGTACCAAATTTAGTACCATTTAGTACCCATAAGTAATAATGTCTTAAACTGAGTCCTGACCCCAATCCTACACCCCTACAGTGATCCTGACTCCAAATTTTATTGTTTCCGCTCTATCGGTTCACCCAAATCCAAATTGTACTAATTATAGTACGATTTAGTACTTTTCGTACACATAAGTAACAAATTTCTAAAACTACGTACATATCACAATCCTATACTCCGACGGTAATGTTACTTTCAATTTTCAGTATTCTAGCTCCATTTGTACCTCCAAATCAAATTTGTACCAAATATAGTACCATATAGTACTATTCGTACACATGAGTACACGGTTTCAAAACCATCTCCTTATATCGACCCTACTTCCCAACCCTAATTCGCATTCCAAATTTCAAGCTTTTAGCTCTATCCGTTCTCATGCTACAGAATTGTACAAAATTTAGTACATTTTCGTACATTTCGGATAGTTGTAGTTCGAATTTCCAAAAACCCTTTGGTACATCTATCCTACACTCCATCAGTGACCCTCAATCCAAATTTCAGAGTTCTAGCTCTACTGGTTCGCCAAATACAAATGATATTATATTTAGTACTTTTTAGTACTTTTCGTACCCTTCTAGTACGAATATCCAAAAACCCAGCCTTATCTGTCACATTTGGGCCAAGAGTGACCCTCACCCAAAATTTCAAGATTCTAGCTTCAGCCGTTTCGTCTGGGCGTTGATGAATCGTTAAATCAGTCAGTCAATCAGTCAGTCAGTCAGTCAGTCAGTCAATCACTTTACTCTTTTATTAGTATAGATAGATTAATTCCTTTTCTTTTCGTTGTGTTTCTTTGGATGAGATTTATGATGCTATAAATAGAATTAAATCCAAATCTGTGGGTGTGGATGAAATTCACATTTCAGACCTAATTTTGCATTTAGTGGACTATATATTGACTTGTTAAACTTTCCCATTAGCATGGAAACATGCGAGAGGACCTCCGCCCGATATCAATTCTTCCAGCTATCTCTAAGATGGTGGAAGTCATTCTGAAGAATCAGATTTTAGAATGCACGTCAAACATGCTTTCAGACTCCCAGTAAGCGTTTCGTCAAGGACGCAATGCAACCCATTTAGTGTTAAAAGCTACAGATATTATTCGTGAGAGATAAATTTAAATTTTCGTTATTTGCCTGTTGGCTTATTTATTCATATATGAAAGATAGATCACAGTTTGTGGTTGTTAATGGTAGTCAGTCTGACACAATTTCTCTTCACAGTGGTATGTCGGAAGGTCCTGCGCTGGTGATTCTATACAGCCTGAATCCTGTAAGACGTTTCAGTTTGCTGATGACAGTTTTTTGATTTTTCCTGAACATAGTAAAAGTTTATCGTTGTTAGAAAATTCTGTACAGATCTGTCTTCAACAATATTCTTTTTGGGCATCTACCAATTACCTAAAAGTGAATTGTTCTAAAACTATTATGTTTTTTATGGCTATGAACACAGATTCAGATATCAATATTCATTTAAACAATTACAATATCGATTTTGTCACGCATCATTAAATACTTGGTGTTATAGTTGACAATGAATTATCTTTTAAACATCATATTGATACCTTATCTGGTAGGATTTGGTACTTATTAAGAAGGATGTATGTAGCGAATTTATATATGCTCGCTTGCAGAGGACTGTAAATGCAGTGGTTCGCTTTGTTTACACTATTCCTCTCAGGAATCATACTTCACAGTATGACAAATGTTTTCATGGATGTACCTTAGCAAATTTATTTCGTATCGCAATCTTGCAACCTTTTACAATATTATGAAGAGTGGCAAACCAACGCCACTATTCAGAATGTTTACGTTTTCGCACTCGACAAGAAATTCTTAAATAATTATTCCCAGAATCTATAAAAATACCTATTCTAGATCGTTCTTAGTTCGCGTTCCACGCAATTGAAACCCATTGCCCTACGAATTAAGGATATTTTCTCATTCCAATAATGTTTTTAAGAATAAAATTCTACATTTTTACAATTTTACTTCATAAGTGTTATAGTTTAAAACACAATTCTAGATTATAATTCTTCAAAAATGCTGTTATAAATTCTTTTAAAATTTTCTTGGGTTTTTGTTATTCTGTATTTTTATGGCTGGGGTGCCAAAATATATGAACGTTAATTCCTTTTTATATATTTTATTTTATAGTATTATGCACTCATGATTTGTTAGCCACGTAATATATTTATATGGTCTTGATAGCCTTGTATTACATAAATGAATAATAAATAAATTGAATTAAGTTTTCGAGACTTTCGCACTTGCATCATCAATTCAAAGTCCCAGTTCAAATAGCTCATTCACCTTACCTCCGATAGAAATAACCACATTTCATGGAGACTACAAATCATGCCCAACTTTTCGTGATATGTTCACGGTCATCTGCATCCAACACTCCAAGCTAAGTCCAGTGGAAAAGCTTTTCTACCTAACGCAGAAAACCAAGAGTGAAGCAAATGAAATTTTACGAAAAAGTTATCTAACCAATTCGGGATTTACATTCGCATGGAACAACCTATTATAAAAAGTAATAAAGAAATAAAACGTAGCAATGTTTGTTTAAATTGTTTTTTCAGCTCTCATGCTGTTTCAAATGCCAGAAACGCCACAATACTCTGCTACATAAGGATTTAGACAAACAAAATTCATCCCATAAAACTTCTTCGCCAGCTTCCCAAATACAGCCATTCCAGCCTAATACACAGTCGCCGTCATTAACATTTCAACCATCTCCAACTCGTTCTATACAGTCCACTATTTCTTCTAATAGTGTAATTCAAAACTGTTTTGCTATTAATTCTATTGGTGTTTTACTTGGGACAGCCATTGTGAAGATAATTCATTTGGGCATTGACTACATTCATATCTGAGAATCTTGATAACTCGCTCAAACTTCCTTCTAAACCAACCTCAGTCATTATTTCAGGCCTCAATAATACGGTCTCCGCGACCTAATTGAAGCAATACCAGTTTGTCGTAGGCTCCTAGCTCCAGATGACGAATTTGAAGTTGATATTTCTGCTTACCACATCTTTCAAATAATCTGCCCTCCCAAACCATTGAGTCTGATATTGTATCCGCGTTACCACCACTACATCTGGCGGATCAAATTTTTATAAAAGCTCCAAAATTGACCTTTCGATTGGGGCCGATATTCTTCCATGCATCATGTTATCTGGGTGCCAACGGCAAATTTGCGGATCTTTGTTTGCACAGGAGACTGGATGGATCCATACTGGTCCTGTTCCAACTGTTAATTTAAAAACATACTCTACTTGCGAATCCTATTTCTGCGGAACTACATTAGAAAGGACAATTTCGAAATTTTGTGAAGTGGAGAATATTCCCCAACAACGTGCAATGTCCGCGAAAGATCGATACTGTGAAGAAATGTACGAAAAAGTACAACTAGGAACTGAGAGGCTTCTTTATTGTTTCTACTTTGATTTATATTCCTTCTTTATTGTTTCTACTTTGATTTATATTCCTTCCATTGCGGCACACTGCTGGAAGTAACCCTTCAAATTTGTCTATTCTAATTTCGATTCTGAATCATGTCACTTGACAAGTTTATACGCCTCGCCGACAGTTTTGTATAATTTTAAGCTGCTCTTAACGCCAATGAGCTTCCTATGACCACCCGCTGTCTCGCTAAGACACATATCGAGGAAGTAAAATCTACATGGTCGCGACTAAAGATGTCTTATGAGCAATGCTTAGCTGATTTAGCAACTGAGGTCGAAAAGGACGAAGATGAATCCGAAGAAAGGAAAGCCAATGAGGGGGCAACCGTAAAGGAAAAATATAAGAATTCATATTCTACTTATTGTCGATGTATATCAAAATTTAATGAAGTTTTCGCGACTTTCTCACCTGCATCATCAATTCAAAGTCCCAGTTCAGATAGCTAATTCACCTTACCTCCGATAGAAATAACAACATTTCATGGTGACTACAACACATGGCCAACTTTTCGTGATATGCTCACGCCCATCTGCATCCGAAACTCCAAGCTAAGTCCAGTGGAAAAGCTTTTCCACTGAACGCAGAAAACCAAGGTTGAAACAAATGAAATTGTCTAGCCAATTCGGGATTTACATCCGTATGGAACAACCTATGTTTTCGGTTCGAAACAAACGAGTGCTCACAAATCTGCAGCTCAAGGATTTATTTCCTCTTCCTACAGAGGGCTTTGTGCAATTTTTGGTTATTAATATTAAAACGCCTTCAACTTTTGTGTCAATTTACTTATTATATCTGAACAGCGACTGGGTAATCGAACGTAGTGTTGAGCTCAAATGCGTTCATAGATTTTTTGTAATTATTATATTAAGAGAGAGTAATGGCATAATTTTCCTTCGGAATTTATTTGCTAGAAACTCATTAACATGTATAACAGTTCCTAATAAATAAACCCAAAAGAATATTGTATGAATTAGAATTATACAAATATTAATTGTTGTTGACAAATCTTTTGAAACTTAAGAGAATGTAAATAGGAGAGTTTTTATTTGAATTACCTTGAGCATGTGTTGTTATATAAAATACACACTGTTTTGCTTCGATGACAACTGGATTTGGAGTGATAAAATTGGTAAAAGGGAAATCATACAACGTAACATAACTGCACTCAATTAAGCACTTGTTGTTTGCAATTTCTTTATTTATTTCTTGCAATATAGACTGCTAAAATTTTTAAAAGACAATGTGACAATAGTTTACCCAACTCAGCAGCCGTTATTATTTCTATTCTCTATTTCTATTTCTTTACTTATTTTTATTCAAAGATATATTGGGTTTTGCACTCAACTCTTGCTTTCTTTTTATATTCTTCTCTTTATATAACTATCCCATGGAGATTTTAAAAGATGTGGACATACATATGTATGTGATTTCTGTTATTGATCTTCCATATATAACCTCAATTTCTTTAGAAAACTTGATGTAATAATTACATGAATGATTTAAATTGATACAATTATCAAATTGTATATTTTGCGTTGTTTAGCGAATTAACACAAATTTATCATATTTGCACATCAAATTTAACAATTTATAATTTTTTTGTTGTTAGAGAAATTTAACACAATTTTTACTCATTAGCATATAAAGAATTTTCATGAGATTTTTTTCCCTTACATTTATACCTTTTTACTACTATTAGTTTTCACTTTTCACCCACGTACATGTTATGATGCTTAATGAATTTTGACTAATTTCCTTTTGTTAACGTGTTAAATCATCAATCCTTGACGTAATGTTGTACTTAACGTTTATACTCTCCCTTCATTGGCATCCCCGCTCTGCTCTTACTAATCACTGGTAGATTTCAATGCAAAAATCAGCAATATAAATTTTCTATGCTTTGACATCTAGATTATTATTAACTATCGCAAAACACCATGTTGTAAGTTACATTTCCTTTCTATTCTAATTGTACCACCATAGCATCCAGTCGATTACTACTGCTGAATATTCCATATCTTTTAAGTGTAACCTCGATGTACTTGATCCGCTGCCTAAGGATCTGTGCAATAAAGTTGTAGAAATTTAGAACATCATTTAATTTTCTTTGGTATTATTTCTCGACGTTCTGGTGAACTTAAAAGTAAAACACGATTTTTATTTTGGCTCAAGAGAGTGATTTGTACATCAGCATTGGAGTTAAAGTACGGCTATCACTTTGGGAACGTTAATTTGACAAAGCGCTCTCACGAGTTTTCAGTTTCATACTCTGTTTGCTAACATCACGTATGTCGGTCTTTTTATTGCGTTCCTATTTCAGTAAATTTCGTGATGTTCTGCCAAACCACGATGAAATACATGCTATACTTCACAGAAAAAAATTACGTAACATATACAAAAACCCAAAATTAAAGAATATAAATACCTACCAACCACTACATTTGATAAAAAATTATATACGATAGTTATTAACATTTCATCGGCCGTAACAACAAGAGTGGTACCCGTCTATAGTTCAACAATTGGGATAGCAGACCTACGTATATACCTAAAATCTATAAGTGCCTTCATTTTAATTCATTTATTTTGGGAACATTGATGTATAATTTGAGGGAATATGCTAAGAATCGCCAATCATATTAAATTTTATTCGGAAAAAGATATAAACAGCGCTTGGTACGTTTACTTCATAGGCCTGTTAATGGCTCTCTGTTATTAACATCAATTTTCCCCTCGCCGATCGTATGCAATATTACGTAAAGAAATAATTCTTTATATTTGCATCATTTCTTCGACATTTTTATGCTGAGACGCTGTTAAGACAAAAACAACGTGTTCTATAATCCTATGCTACTAACAGTGTTAACATTAATATTCCATTTTCTGCAATAATCATCACAACAGTGGTCGACTCTGCACCACAAACACCTTTTAAATGTTTGTTCTATAAAGAGTGCCAGATTATTGGAAGAGACTATAAATTACAGCATTTGTTACTTCGTGTGTTGCTGAATCGTCTGTCGTTTAATACACGTCTTGTGGATCTGCAATGCGCTCTTAGATAATACCTTAGTGATATCTCTTACATTCCCGATCTATTATACATTGTATGGTGAGTTTGCATATCCATTGAGTGAACACCTAAAGTAAAGCTTGACTCTGTTATTCTTCTGTCTCTTATACTGCTAACACACGATCCCTTTCTACTCTTTGGCTGATGTTGTAGATGTTTATGTCTTCGCTAGCTGATATACTCTGTTATATGGATTTGAGTTCCTCCATTGTAGGTACGATATTACAGTAACCATACTTCAACTAGTCTGTTCTTTTTTCACTTCATGTTATGGCTCTTACTTGTTTCTCACGCTGAGTCAATTGACCTTACGTTCATACTGAGAGCCAGTTGGTCAATGTTTAATGAACTCTTCATGACCATATTAGATTAAATTGAATATTGGAACATATCGACATCGAGGAAGTAAAATCTACATGGTCGCGACTAAATATGTCTTATGAGCAATGCTTAGCTGATTTAGCAAATGAGGTGGAAGAAGACGAAGATGAATCGGAAGAAAGGAAATCCAATGAAGAAAAGGAAAAATATATGTATTCATATTTTACTTATTGTCAATGTATATCAAAATTGAATGAAGTCTTCGAGACTTTCTCACCTGCATCATCCATTCAAAGTCCCAGTTCAAATAGCTAATTCACCTTACCTCCGATAGAAATAACAACATTTCATGGAGACTACAAATCATGGCCCACTTTTCGTGATATGTTCACGGCCATCTGCATCCGAAACGCCAAGCTAATCCAGTGGAAAACCTTTTCCACTGAACGCAGAAAACCAAGGGTGAAGCAGAGGGATTTGTTTAATTTTTGGTTATTAATATTAAAACGCCTTCAACTTTTGTATTAATTTACTTATTATATCTGAACAGCGACTGGGTAATCGAACGTAATGTTGAGCTCAAATACGTTTATCGATTTTTTGTAATTATTATATTAAGAGTAATGGCATAATTTTCCTTCAGAATGGGTAATCGAACGTAATGTTGAGCTCAAATATGTTTATCGATTTTTTGTAATTATTATATTAAGAGAGTAATGGCATAATTTTCCTTCAGAATAATTACTTGAATCTTAAATTGGCAAATATTCATTCATTTCCGACCCTATAAAGTATATATATTCTTGATCAGGGTAAAATTCTAAGACGATCTAGCCCCGTCCGTACGTCTGTTGTAATCACAATATCTTCTAAAGGAATTGAGATAGGGAGCTGAAATTTTGCATCGGTTTGTCTTTTGTCTGCATGCAGGTCATGTTCGAAGATGGGATATATCGGTCCACGTTTAGGCATAGCTCGCATATAACAATACCCCGAATTTTCGGTATTTTGGGGTTGTTGACCGTGTTTTTCAACCGAATTCGCTGCAATTTGGTACGTTGGGTTCTTATTGGGTACTAAATGTCACCACAAAAAATTATAAATGTAGGTCCACTTTTTCTGGTAGCCCCCATATAACGACACCTCAAAATTTTCAGTATTTTGGGGGTTTTGAGCGTACTTTTCCACCGAATTGGCTGTAATTTAGTATTTTGATTTCTTATTAGGTACCAAATATGTCCACAAAAAAATTATAAATATAGGTCAATTTTTTCGGATAGCCCCGATATAAGGGTACCACCAAATTTCCGATATTTTGGGGTTCTTGAGCGCATTTTTCTACCGAATGTGTTGGAATTTGGTATGTGGGAGTCGTATATTGTATTTTTATTAGTTTTAGTTTTCACTTTTCACCCACGTGCATGTTATGATGCTTACCGAATTTTGACTAATTTGCTTTTGTTTGCGTTAAATCGTAAACACTTGAAGTAATGTTGTACTTAAAGTTTATACTCTCCCTTCATTGGCATCCCCGCTCTGATCTTACTCATCACTGGTAGATTTCAAAGCAAAAATCAGCAAGATAAATTTTCTATGTATTGACATCAAGTTTATTATTAACTATCGCAAAACACCATGTTTCAAGTTCTATTTCCTTTTTTCCTTTCTATTCTAATTGTACCACCATAGCATCCAGTCGATTACTACTGGTGAATATTCCATATCTTTTAAGTGTAACCTCGATGTACTTGATCCGCTGCCTAAGGATCTGTGCAATAAAGTTGTAGAAATTTAGAACATCATTTAATTTTTTTGGTATTATTTCTCGACGTTCTGGTGAACTAAAAAGTAAAACACGTATTTTGGCTCAAGAGAATGATTTGTACATCAGAATTGGAATTAAAGCACGGTCATCACTTTGGGAACGATAATTGAGTCGTACACCTAAATATTTGGTCCTTCGAGCCGGATCGACAAAGCGCTCTCACGAGTTTTCAGTTTCAACCCTGTTTGCTAACATCAGGTATGTCGCCCTTTTTATTGCATTCCTATTTCAGTACATTTCGTGATGCTGTGTGAATAATGACATTTTGTGCCAAACCTCGATGAAATATATGCTATACTTCACAGAAAGAAAAAAAATTACGTAACATATACAAAAACCCAAAATTAAAGAATAGAAATACCAACCAACCACTACATTTGGTAAAAATTACATACGATAGTTACTATCATTTCATCGGCCGTAACAACTAGTGTGGTACCCGTCTATAGTTCAACAATTGGGATAGCAGACCTACGTATATACCTAAAATCTATAAGTGCCTTCAATTTAATCCATTTATTTTGTGAACATTGATGTATAATTTGGAAGAATATGCCAAGAATCGCAAATCATATTAAATTTTATTCGGGAAAATATATAAAAATAGCGCTTGGTACATTTACTTCATAGACCTGTTAATGGCTCTCTGTTATTTACATCAATATTCCCCTCGCCGATCGTACACAATATTACGTAATGAACGATTTTTTTATATTTGTACCATTTTTTCGACATTTTTATACTGTGACGCTGTTAAAACAGAAACAACCTGTTCTATAATCCTATGCTATCAACAGTGTTATAACATTAGTGTTCCATTTTCTGCAATAATCATCACAACAGTGGTCGACTCTGCATCACAAACACTTTTAAAATGTTTGTTCTATAAAGAGTGCCAGATTATTGGAAGAGACAACATATTACAACAAATTAATTGCATATCCCTTGAGTGAACACCCAAAGTAAACCTTGACTCTGTTATTCTCTTGTCTCTGATAATCCTAACACACGACCTCTTTGTACTCTTTGGCTGATGTTGTAGATGTTTATGTCTTCGCTATCGGGTATACTTCAACTTGCCTGTTCGCTTTTCACTTCATGTTATGGCTTTTACTTGTTTCTCACGCTGAGTCAATTGACCTTACGTTCATACTGAGAGTCAGTTTGTCAATGTTTAATGAACTCTTGATGTTTCGAGTTTCTTCTTCTTCTTTGTTTCTACTTTGATTTATATTCCTACCATTGCGGCACACTGCTAGAAGTACCTCTTCAAATTTGTCTGTTCTAATTTCGATTCTGATTCATGTCACTTGACAAGTTTATACGCCTCACCGACAGTTTGGTAGAATTTAAAGCTGCTCTTAACGCCAATGAGCTTCCTTTGACACCCGCTGTCTCTCTGAGACAAATGTCGAGGAAGTAAAATATACATGGTCGCGACTAAAGATGTCTTATGAGCAATGCTTAGCTGATTTTGCAAATGAGGTGGAAGAGGACGAAGATGAATCCGAAGAAAGGAAAACAATGAGGTTGCAATCGTAAAGGAAAATTAAAAGGATTCATATTCTACTTATTGTAGATGTATATCAAAATTGATGTATATTGATGTATATCGATGCATATCAAAATCTGGCAACGTCATGCCTTATTACTCGTGTTTTTTATTTGTCGCAACTGATCATCCGCTAAATTCACTTTTTTTCTATGGACTATTGGCTTTGATTATTGTTTGCTCCTGGATATTTCAATTATTTAATTGATATCGTTAATGAGTCGATAGAAAATTAATTATAATTATTCACCTTTATCAAAATTGAAGTGATGTTCTCTAATTGATCCTTACGTAATTGTCATCGTTTATCACTTTTTCCCTTTTCTTATTGAACAACTGTCACTCTTCCTGTGCCAACATAAGTGATAAAGATTTGTCTGCATTGCGTGCAATAAAATATAACCATTTTATTTGCCTTACATGTGATAATAATTTTACATCTGATCACAATAGCGGTGGCGTAGCGGATGAAATTCGCAACGTTAATGGGAAGTTTAATGGGTTTATTGTGAATAACCAAACCGAACAGAATTCTATTAAGGCAGCACTTGATGATATTAAACAAGAAATGTTTGCATGTGTTACAGAATTGAGATCTGACATTAATAGTTGCAATGAGCGCATTAAAAACGTAGAATCTAGCACTACAACAAAATTATATGAAGTTGAGTCTGAGGTTAATGTGCTGCTATATTGATTCGTGGATTGTCAGCAGGATTGTCTGACCTTATTGCCCCTGTTCTAACGTTGGGAATATTTTTCAATGTGCCTACATCAGTCCATGATATTAACCATGCTTCATACATCAGTAAGAAATCCCGGATTCTTGTAAAGTTCAATAATATATAGGCTCGCGATTCTATAATGAAAGAGTACTTTAAAACAAGATCACTTAAAGCAAGCGATATAATGGAAGGCGAAGGCAATGATTTAGAAAATCGAGTATATCTTAACGAGCATTACACTCCTGCTGTGGCTTACCTAAATTCTGTATGTTTTTACAGTGTTTGACATTGATCCAAACGATATAAATCATTTTTTTGCAGACGACAGCTCAATGTCAGATGGCGATTTTGATTTCACCCAATTCATCGAACCTACTTCTTCTTTTTCTTTTCGTTGTGTTTCTTTGGATGAGATTTATGATGCTATAAATAGAATTAAATGCAAATCTGTAGGTGTGGTTGAAATTCACATTTCAAACATAATTTTGCATTTAGTGAACTATGTATTGACTTGTTTAACTTTCCCATTAGCATGGAATCATGCCCGAGTAGTTCCCATACCGAAAACCAAAAATGTTCAGATTCCGGAGGACCTTCGCCCGAAATAAATTCTTCCAGCTATCTCTAAGGTGGTGGAAGTCATTCTAAAGAATCAGATTTTAGAATGCACGTCAAACATGATGTCAGATCTTGTCGCGCATCATAAAATACTTGGTGTTATAGTTGACAATGAATTATCTTTTAAACATTATATTGATAACTTATCTGGTAGGATTTGGTACTTATTAAGAAGGATGTATGTAGCGAATTTATATATGGCTCTTCGAATAAAGAAATGTGTAGTCCATGCTTTGTTGATGTCTAATATACTATATGATTTGGAAGTTGTTTCAGGCTGTATTGGCTTACATTTTGCTCGCTTGTAGAGGACTGTAAATGCAGTGGTGCGCGTTGTTTACACTGTTCCTCTCTGGAATCATACTTCACAGTATGACAAATGTTTTCTTGGATGTACGTTTAGCAAATGTATTTCGTATCGCAATCGTGCAAGATTTTACAATATTATGAAGAGTGGCAAACCAGGAATCATACTTCACAGTATGACAAATGTTTTCTTGGATGTACCTTAGCAAATTTATTTCGTATCGCAATCTTGCAACCTTTTACAATATTATGAAGAGTGGCAAACCAACGCCACTATTCAGAATGTTTACGTTTTCGCATCGACAAGAAATTCTTAAATAATTATTCCCAGAATCTATAAAAATACCTATTTTAGATCGTTCTTAGTTCGCGTTGCACGCAATCGGAACCCATTGCCCTACGAACTAAGGATATTTTCTCACTCCAATAATATTTTTAAGAAAAAAATTCTACATTTTTACAATTTTACTTCATAAGTGTTATGGTTTAAAACACAATTCTAGATTATAATTCTTCAAAAATGCTGTTATAAATTCTTTTAAAATCTTCTTGGGTTATTGTTATTCTGTATTTTTATGGCTGGGGTGCAAAAATATATGAACGTTAATTCCTTTTTATATATTTTATTTTACAGTATTATGCACTCAGGATTTGTTAGCCACGTAATATATTTATATGGTCTTGATAGCCTTGTATTACATAAATGAATAATAAATAAATTGAATGAAGATTTCGAGACATTCTCGGAAAAGTCATCTAATCAATTCGGGATTTACATCCGCATGGAACAACCTATGTTTTCGGTTCAAGACCGAAAAGAGTGCTAATAAATCTTCAGCTCAATGAATTATTTGCTCTCTCTACTATCTAACGTGAAACATCAGATTCGATAAAGAAACTACAGAGGGATGTAAGCTCGTGGATATTTGCTTTGAAACTTTACGAAATCGATATAGAAAGTTGGAACCCAATTTTTGTATTTGTTTGTTCAAATCGACTCCCTTTAATCCTTATGGGAACAGACACTTTCTAACAAAACAAATATTCCCAAGTGGCAGGAATTGGACGCTTTTCTCACTAATCGGTATAGGACATGGAGTCAGCCTCCGAAATGAGACGTACGTCTGAATCCAAAATAAATTCAAATAAATCCAAGAATTTCACCTCTAAAAATTCGAGTTCAAGGATTCATGCATTCCAGGCAAATGTTACAAAGACTTCATGTACGCTATGTCCAAACGAGTTTCATATTATTAGGAAATGTCGTCGTTTCCTTACATTCAACCATTCGCAGAAATTGGCAGAAATAAAAAGTAGCAATATTTGTTTAAATTGTTTTTCCCAGCTCTCATGCTGTTTCAAATGCCAGAAACGCCACAATACTCTGCTACATAAGGATTTAGACAAACAAAATCCATCCCATAACACTTCTTCGCCAGCTTCCCAAATACAGCCATCCCAGCCTAATACACAGTCGCCGTCATTAACATTTCAACCATCTCCAACTCGTTCTATACAGTCCACTATTTCTTCTAATAGTGTAAATCAAAACTGTTTTGCTATTAATTCTATTGGTGTTTTACTTGCAACAATCATTGTGAATATAATTCATTTGGGCCTTGACTACACTGATAGAGCGTTGATCGATTCAGGATCAGAGGGAACCTTCATATCTCAGCATCTTTTTAACTCGCTCAAACTTCCTTCTAAACCAACCTCGGTCATTATTTCAGGCCTCAATAATACGGTATCCGCGACCTCATTGAAACAATACCAGTTTGCTTTGACTCCTATGCGGATGACGAATTTGTAGTTGATATTTATTCTTTCTACATCTTTCAAATAATCTGCTCTTTCAAACGATTGAGTTTGATATTGTATCCGCGTTACCACCACTACATCTAGCGGATCCTAATTTTTATAAAAGCTCCAAATTTGACTTCCTGATTGGGGCCGATATGTTATCTGGGTGCCAACGGCAAATTTGCGGATCTTTGTTTGCACAGGAGACCGTCTTCGGATGGATCCCTACTGGTTCTGTTCCAACTGCTAATTTAAAAACATACTCTACTTGCGAATCCTATTTCTGCGTAACTACATTAGAAAGGACAATTTCGAAATTTTGGAAAGTGGAGAATATTCCCCAACAAAATGTAATGTCCGCGACAAAGAGCACGAAAACAAAGCCAGATCCTCTTTAATCCTTCATAGTTTAAACTTCAGAGAATTTTATTCCGCTCAAATCTAACTGACCCAATACGAGATTATGAATTGAGAACCGTAACATTTGGTGTAAACTGCGCACCATATCTTGCGATCCGTACAATGATCCAACTTCCAAACGACATTCGAAGTGTCTATCCATTAGCAAGTAATGTCCTGGAAATTTGTATGTATGTGGACGATGATCTGGCAGGGACAAACGACATTCCAACCGCCATCTCAACCATAGAAGAGAAAATGGACGTCCAATTCTGGAGAAACCCTATCAAATCTACCACCGACTGAACTTCGGAACGAAGGATTTTTACAATTTACACTACCTACCTACACTGATGACTTCTACTTCTTAGCTACGCCATTCGCCTCGACTTCTTCACACACCAAATGTGAGGTTCTGCCGCAGATAGCCAAACTTTTCGATCCTGCAGGATGGATCTCACCGGTAATTATTTTAGCGAAGACAGTCATGCAAAAAATCTGGCATGATCGAGTCGATTGGGACGATGGAATTTCACCTTAATCTCTCAGTTTATGGAAATAATTTCAAAACCTCTTTTATAACCATCAACGAAATTCGAGTTCCCAGATGGGTCGAATTTGTTCCAGGCTGCGAAATAGAATTTAATGGATTTTCAGACGCAAACCAAGTGTTAAAATCACGTCCAAATACTCGATCCTCCAAAATGGCACCATGTTGAATCCGACTTCAACCCCGCAGATCTTTCTAGTCAAGGAGTCTATCCACAGGACCTACTTAAAAACGGCCACTGGTGGCACGGTCCATCATGGTTATCAGATGCTGACAACAAATGGGAGCCATTTAAATATACTCAAGAAACTGAGGTTCTGAAAAAATCTGTAAGAACACATTTTGTTTATTTTGACAACTTTGGGGACTATTTATAGCGATATTCTTCTCTCCCGCGAGCAATTAGGATTCTGACGTACCGCTTTCTTTATAGCACTCATCCACGGTACATGCTATTTTGAAATCTAGTAAATTCCTCAATTTGAATCCATTTGTAGACTCAGAAGGTTTACTACGAGATTGTGGTAGATTAGAGTCATGTTCCGAACTTCCGTACGTGGAGAAACACCCGATTACTGTTCCATACTACTCTCAGTACTCAAGACTTTTGGTCCAGTTTGTACATCAAATAAGCCTTCACGGTGACAATCAAATGGTTCTTCGTTTAATTCGTTCAGAATACTGGATTTCGAAGGTTCAAAACTTCATAAAAACTACTATTAGAAATTGCAAAACCTGTGTGATTTATAAAAGACGATGTCAGTAACAGTTAATGCCAGCATTACCACCAGAAAGGTGTGTCATTTCCCGTCCATTTAGTCACGCAGTCCTTGATTTCGCGGGCCCTTTTGAAATTAAAAGTTATGCCGGATGATATTGTCGAATTACAAAAGGGTATGTGTGTGTATTTTTCTGTTTTTCCATCAAGACAATACACCTAGAGGCAACTGCTGACTTATCCACAGCAACCTTTTTGGCAGTGTTTAGCCGATTCGTGTCACGTCATGGTTCATTTGCATCTTGACAACGGAACTACGTTTGTGGGTGCGTCAAAAATAATATCAAAGAACTTTTTTCGAAACCTCCCATCAAGCGCACACCTCAAATCTCACTTGGCATTTAATACCCTCGGAGCTCCTCATATGGGCGTACTTTGGGAGGCCGGTAGTAAAAAGTTTTAAAATACACTTTAAAAAAATTGCTGGATGTACAAAGTATACTTTTAAGGAATTTCAAACGCTGCTGGCAGAATAGAAGCGTGCCTGAACTCAAGACCTATCTCTCCATCCTCCCAAAATCCATCCGATCTTACAGCCTTGACTCCAGGACATTTCCTAATAGGCTCTCCTCTGTTAACTCCGTTGGAGCCAGAGATAAGACGATCGCCGATCTCCATACAAAACCTCTGGAGAAGAGTCCGCGCTTTATATCAATATTTTTTGTAGTCGGTGGAAAAATGAATTTTTTAAGAAACTTTAGAAAAGAACTTAATGGAATACTCCCGAAATGAATGCAAAAAGGATATGCTTGTCGTTATAAAAGTAGACAATATTCCCCCAAATTGCTGGCAACTTGGCCAGATAATTCGTGTCTATCAAGGCAGTGATCAAAGGGTACGGGTCGCGGATGTTCTAACACAGAAAGGGGTAGTCACTCGCCCCGTTACCAAGTTGGTTATCTTACCTAATGACAACGCTTAACAATTTTCCCCATCGATTTATAATCCTTTATCTTTCCTTCACTCCATCCCATAGTTTTATTTCCTTTACTAATCCCCTTCCTTTCTTTCAGCACTGACAATCTTAACATGAAGGACCATTCATCACATCGCCCAAAATTTGTTTGTAGGTTGTTGGAAGTTTAGAGCTATGAACACCGTTGAAAGAATGGACACTGTAAAGAGATATGGTTTTTGTTCAAGCTGTTTAGCGCACACATACTCCCAAGGAACATGCTTTAAAACAAAAGGTTGTGGATATTGTCACCAAAAACACCATTCCATGCTACATCAGCACCGCGATTAGGGAAAGATCAAACAGGCTTGACCACAGAACCGAACTTGCCGCTATCATCTAAAGCCTTAGAAGTCAGTTACGAGCAAAAATTAAAACCATTATCCAGTTCCACGTCCTTATCGGCACTCCTTCGTCAAAATGCCATAACTCTTCTTCTCACTGCCTTAGTAAGAATCGTTGGCAGCAATCGTAAACATGTGGCGAGGTTACTCCCTATATAACTTTAGAAACGGAATTCTATATAAACATACATTGAACACGAAATATAAACTAAATAACTGAACTCCCTACTAATTGCATTACAAACGAACAAGAACAATCTGTATCTTTAGAACGTATGAATTCGATATTCATTTTACTTTAATCATAATTTAGCTTATAAGTACTTGAAGTTTTTATATAAATTATCTTATGGATCTGTCCATTTACAATATGTGTTTTTATATTTTAAAATACAGTAACACTGCATCGGGGGCGAAATGTTTACGTTAAATCTTAAACCCTTGAAGTAATGCTTTACTTAACGGTAGATTGGTAGATTTCAATGCAAAAATCAGCAAGATAAATTTTCTATGTTTTGACATCTAGTTTATTATTAACTATATCAAAACACCATATTGTAAGTTACATTTCCTTTTTTCTCTCGATTCTAATTGTACCGCCATAGCATCCAGTCGATTACTGCTGGTGAATATTCCATATCTTTCAAGTGTAGCCTCGAAGTATTTGATCCGCTGCCTAAGGATCTGTACAATAAAATTGTAGAAATTTACATCATTTAGTTTTCATTGGTATTAATTCTCGACGTTCTGGTGAACTAAAGAGTAAAGAACGGGTTTTATTTTGGCTCAAGAGAGTGATTTTTACATCAGCATTGGAGTTAAAGTACGGTTATCACTTTGGGAACGTTTATTCAGCCGTACGCAGCTTTAAATGTGCATTGGCGCATTTACCTCTTTCGTTCTCCGTTTTGTGTCGGTCTCGTTTGTGGATCTTGTTTGGTTTTTCTTCTTCTCGGCGAATGGACCACGAAGACGGCTGTAGGTTGTTAGGTAAGATGAACGACGACAATAGAGAACAAACCTCCAGACTTTTATTTAAGTAGTGGGCTGTATGGTTTTTAGGCACGACAACGATGATCATCCCCATAAATGGGCTGACGACAATTGACTTTTAAATGAAACGCTCTATTTTAAATTCAGTAATTTATTTAAGGTGCTTACAGCAAACATATTGTGAAGAAACAAGTGAACTACATTGAAACAAATAAACTTGAAACCAACAGGTAAAAAGGGTTTTCATTTCCCCAAGAAAAAACATAAAGGTATAGAAGTTTTAAAATATTGTGGTCCTTAGCGAGCCGAATGTAAAGTGAGATTAAGGATATAAGGAAACCACTTTCAAGGAAATATAACAAAGAAAATCATTAAAAACCCAGTGCGGCACATGTGAGTTCTACGTATATATATTTCTTTGTGCAATATTGGGGTAAGTAGAACATTTTTTAGGCTAAGTTTTTGGTATATAATTCAATGTAGATTTTATTCAGATTTAGATGTATATACAATTTTTACTATTGATTAAACTTCATAAGTTTGTACTTAGAATTTTCCTATCTTTTATTTTATTAACTACTTTTGAGTTTTGAAAATTAGCTGAAATTTTGAGATTGATTGTGAATTAATTTTACTTAAGCTAGTATTAATGTTAAATAAACGGATAAAAATTGTTTTAAGGAAACAAACTTTTACTTTTAAACTTCCTAGGATATAACACAACTAAAACTCGTTCACTTGGCCTACACCCTGTTTGCTGTAAGCACCTTAAATAAATTACTGAATTTGAAATACAGCGTTTCGTTTAAAAGTCAATTGTCGTCAGCCCATTTATGTGGATGATCATCGTTGTCGTGCCTAAAAACCATACAGTCCAGTACTTAAATAAAGGTCTGGAGGCCTAACAACCTAAAGCCGTCTTCGTGGTCCATTCGCCGAGAAGAGGAACAACCAAACAAGATCCACAAACCGACACAAAACGGAGAACGAAAGAGGTAAATGCGTTAATGCACATTTAAAGCTGCGTACGGCTGAATTAATATTCCCAAAGTTATGACCGTACTTTAACTCCAATGCTGATGTAAAAATCACTCTCTTGAGCCAAAATAAAAACCGTTCTTTACTTTTTGGTTCACCAGAACGTCGAGAAATAATACCAACGAAAACTAAATTGTAAATTTCTATAATTTTATTGTACATATCCTTAAGCAACGGATCAAATACTTCGAGGTTACACTTAAAAGATATGGAGTATTCACCAGCCGTAATCGACTGGATGCTATGACGGTACAATTAGAATAGAAAGAAAAAAACAATTGTAACTTACAATATGGTGTTTTGCGATAGTTAATAATAAAGTAGATGTCAAAACGCAGAAAATTTATCTTGCTTATTTTTGCATTGAAATCTACCTGTGATGAGTAAGAGCAGAGCGGGGATGCCAATGAAGTGAGAGTATAAACGTTATGTAAAACATTACTTCAAGGGTTCACGATTTAACGTTAACCCATGAACGTGGGTGAAAAGTGAAAACTAAAACTAGTAAAAAGGTATAAATGCAAGGGAAAAATGCATAAAATTAAAATTTCATGAAATGCTAATGGGTAAAAATTGTGCTAAATTTCTCTAACAACACAAAAATTATAAATAGTTAAATTTGATAGGCAAATGTGATAAATTTGTGTTAATTTGCTAAACAACGCAAAATATACGTAAATCGATTCGAAAACACAATTTCATAAGTTTGCCAATTTAAAATTCAAGTAATTATTACATCACGTTTTCTAAAGAAATTTAGGTTATATATAGAAGATCAAGTAACAAAAATCACATACATACATATGTATGTCCACATCTTTTAAAATCTCCATGTGATAGTTATATAAAGAGAATAATATAAAAAGAATGCAAGAGTTGAGTGTTTTTCTAACCTGGCACACGCAGTGCAAAACCCAATATCTCTTTGAATAAAAATAAGTAAAGGAATAGCAAATAACGAGTGCTAAGTTGAGTGAACCTTTTTTACGTTCTCTTTTAAAAATTTGATCACTCCAAATTGGAAAAAAATAAATAAAGAAATAGCAAGCAACATGTGCTTAATTGAGTAAATTTATGTTACGTTGTATGATTTCTCTTTTACAAATTTTATTACTCCAAATCCAGTTGCCATCGAAGCAAAACAGTGGTGATTTTATATAACAACAACACACGCTCAAGGTAATTCAAATATAAACTCTCCAATTTACGTTCTCTTAAATTTAAAAAGAATGGTCAATTAATATTTGTACAATTCTAATTCATAAAATATTATTTTGGTGGAAAAATTAAACAATTTTCTTATGCAATTCCCAAACTGTTATCAATGTTAATGAGTTTCTAGCAAATAAATTCCAAAGGAAAACTATGCCATTGCTCTCTCTCAATGTAATAATTACAAAAATCGATGAACGCATTTGAGCTCAACATTACGTTCGATTACCCAGTCGCTGTTCAGATATAATAAGTAAATTGATACAGAAGTTGAAGTTAATATTAATAACAAAAAATTAAACAAAGCCTTATTCATATTTTAAAACTCCCTAAAATATCATTGTGTACTACTTTGGTAAGCTTTGACACCCCATTGGTTTATAATGATTTATTATTAAATGCTATGGAAGAGAATAAATTTATGAAAGCAGAAAAAAACTCAATTCATATCTCATCTGTGACATTCTTGGAGTGCATGCCCAAAGGTCACTTTTACACTATCCAACAACATATGTCGAATATAGTCTTTCAGAAATATTAATAAAACTTAAATCAAATATATAAATTTAATTTAATTATTATATCATCAACCAAATACATTCCAAATTAGTAAACCAAATGAAGTTGTATTTCATTTGATATAATGTGTGTATGTAATCTCGGCTACAAGCAATACTTAGCAGTACCTTTTTACTATATACACCCTATTTTGCAATTTTTAAAGGTTTACAATTAACCTGACTTGTTATATTCGCTATATAAATTCAATTCTCAAGCATTGGTCGGCATTATAGGCATTCCAAATATTCAAAACAGTTTTCTTAGACATCAAACTTCAGCTAATTTAAAATAACCACCAAAACTCCCCTACTCTCTGAAACTAAAATTTCAAAATGCCGACTAATCTCTCTAACTATATAAATAGTAGTACCGAAAAAAAATCCACAGACTCCGCTACGGGTCAAGGCACAACAACTTTCTTAACTTTCTTAAAAGCAGATTTGAAATAGTTGAACGTATTGGAAGCACACGAGAAACGCAAGATCAATACACCGCCTACTAATTCATATAAATCAAAAATTTAGACATACTCATCTTCTGAAAAATTACACATGATTTGTCTTCTTTGTAAGAAAATCATGCGATAATATAATGTTTAGAACTTCGAAAATTTTAACCACAGGAACGAATTGATTTTGTTCCTACAAATAAACTGTACAATTATTGTTTATCTGAGTCTAAAATCTAAATGCAGACGTAAATATACTTGCACGGCGTGCAAGAAACATCATCACTCTCTACTCCACCTACCCAATAAAAGTAATTCTCTGAAACAGAAATACAGTCGGTCCCGTCCGAATTTTGAGCTTTCCTTACTGGTTTTAATTCGAACAAATACATCGTAGAATAATGATACCATATTACTGCGAACATTCCTGGTTGAAATCGAACACAGTGGCGAAATATTTACCATTCGCGCGCTAATAGACCCTGGCTCACAAAGAACTTTCATATCTGAATGCAGTATTAAAATAATGGCGCCGAACATAGATGTCAGCTGCACAGTCAACGCCATAGTGCTAGCAAAATTAACAAAACTCTTACCCTACAAATTTTTTTCGGTGCCCCATTCAGAAGAACTTCAGGGTATAAATTTAGCACACCCGAATATTGATAAGTCGTTTAATATACATAGACCTAATTCTTAAAAACCATTCTGAAAGATTTATAAATCTTGATGGTATGAAAAATAATATTTGCGGGGATGTTTCAGCATACAACACTATCTTTGGTTGGGTACTAAGTGGTCCATGTAAATCACAAACCGTACACTCATTTTCTTAAACGTACTACCATCAGAAGACTATAAACTCAATGAAACTGTCAAAAAGTTTTGGGAGTCAGAGGAGATTAGTTATCCTCCACCACTATCAGATAAAGATAAGTACTGCGAAGAATTTTACACTCAAACGCCAGCCAAATTTGCTGCATTATCATTTGTTGCTTTGATAACTGCGGGAGTTATCCATCCTGCGGAATCAAACAACATGAACAACAAATTGTGCGTGGGAACGGACGTTTGAGCAATTCATCTATTCCTTACAATGAAAAGTTTCCCAATATTCTTCCTGGAAATTCACTACTTTTTAACTTATATTTGTCCCATTTGCACACATTTTTAATGCACGGGTGCAATCTAATGTCAAGGTTTGTACAATCGGAATTTTACATTTCAAGTCTGTAACGTTGTGTTAAGACTATAATCCAGAAGTGCAAAGTGTGCATTACATACAGGCAAACCCCATGACATCAAATTATGGCCCCATTGCCAGGAGAAAGGTGAACTTTGACCACATCAGTTCAAATTACCGGAATTGATTTCGCCGGTCTCTTGGCACTCAAAAGTTCAACATTACGAAAATGCCCAACCACCAAAGCATACGTTAGTATATTCGTATGATTCACAACTAAAGCTATCCATCTTGAACTCTGTTTGGAACTATCATCCGCTGCCTTTGAGGCGGCATTCGCTCGTCTTGTCGGAAGTGCTAGCACAGTTTTAATGCAAGAATTCACTTTATTTTTGAAATCGAGCTCAAACGATATTGCGCGTTAGTATGAAACCTACGGATTCGAATGGAAGTTTATTCCACCCCACGCACCTCATATGGGCGGTCTTTGAGAGGCTGCCGTTATAAGCCTCAAAATACATTTAAAAAAGGTCGCAGGTATCCACAGATTTACTTTTGAACAGTTCTGTTCTGTGCTCATTAGAATTGAAGGAGTACTGAACTCTAGACCTATATCCGCTTTATCAGCGGTCACTTTCTTAAAGGTTCACCCTTAATGGCATTGCCAGAACCTATTTCCCCAAACTTTTCACTAATTAGCAGGTGGTTGAAACTTAAAGCTTTACATCACCAATTTGCGTTAAAATGGAAATCTGATTACATTAAATATCTACAAAAACGCTATAAGTAGAAATTTACCAATCCCAAGCGACAAATATACTGTATTTTTTTGAAAATCGCTTATTTTTGAACCCTAAAATGAGTTTTTGTTTTTAAGATTTTTGACGTTTAGGCTGATTTTTGAGTTTTAGTCTATTCTGAGACTTAGAGTAAAACTTTATGGCGAAAATTTCTGTAGAATATTCTGAGGAGCTTTAACCCCGTTTTGAATGAGTTTTCAATCACTCCTGGAAAAGGGGACCGAAAAGACCCCTTTAATGAGTCGATTGAGGGTTAAAGTTGTATAGCAAAATATTCCCCGATATTTTATCAGCAATATTGCCAAAGACACTATATACCTAAAATGCAAGGATTTCATGAAATCATAATTCGAAAATTATAAAAATTCTAGAAAAGGGGGAATATTGTCCCCCCTTTTTAGGTTACCTCCCGACGTAAACTTTCAAAACGCCGATACACGTGTCTTCTTTTTTTAGCCCCTCTTTCATAATCTGGTGGAATTTCCCGGTAATTATCAAAAAAATTCAAATTTGTCGCACAGTGTTATTGTTTCTAATATTTGAAGTGCGTCTGTCTGTTGATACTATTGACCATGTGTTGCATGCACAAATGTTAGTTTCTTGTTTTACTCTGACTATTGAGTTGAATGCATGTATATTGTTATTGTTGTTTCTAACATGAATGCAAGAACAATATTTGCAAGATCATTATTATATGAAATTTTAATTTTCTTTAGGTTAATTTAATTGTATTTGCAATGCATTTCATTTGAAAACTCTACATTTTCCTATAAATATATGTTGGCGTGATACCGAGTAGCAGTGAAACCCCAAAAATAAATAAAGAAAAGAAAAACGATAGAATGTTTGCAAATATTTTCAATCTTTATTGTAAAGTAGGTGGGTTTAGTGAGAAACAAGACTTTACCTTAGTGTGCGTTAACTACGATAGCGAGAGATGTTTTACCAACGAAAGCGAGAATGTAAGTTTAATCAACGAGAGTTAAAAAGCAAGTGAGTCGCGGTGAGCAAATGTAGCGTAAACAAGGTCGAGATCACATCGACGACCGTAGCACTGGAAAGTCCTCTCTGCATCCGAACTGAGCGAATGTGACTTCTAGGAGAGAGCGTAGGAAAGAGCGGATACTCTCTCCTACAATCCGAACCAGGCGAATGTGACTCCTAGAAGAGAGCGCAGAGCAGATTCCCCCATTGACTCAAATGAGTGGCCAATTAAGGTGAATAATAATTGGTATGCTACGGAAGGGGTGAACAACATATCGAACATATACATTGTCGTAAACAATGTATCGAACCTAAACATTGCCGCCCACCTTGCAGCGCTACAATGCAATGCAACATGAATTAGACTAAATCGCGACTTATTCTAGGTTAGTATTTGCATTGTGAATAAAATGCATCGACAAGTATAGTAGTTCAGTTTTAATGAGCAGGTGCGGATATAAGTCAATTTAAATTATTTATTTTTCGACTATTTTGACAAAAAGAATACACGATGAAGTTATTCTTTACTATTTACAACTAATTTTGTATCTGGTCGACGAACAATTCCTTGTTGGACCTAGTATGATTGCTCATGATGGAGCACATCGAATTAATAAAACTGAATAGGAGCTAAGTATGATTCCATTTTTTTTTTGTTTTGATTGATTCCTCCAGTGAGTTTGTAATTGGAGTAACTATTAGAAATGTTAACCAGTGAAGTCTATTGATAAGACTTAGAGGGGAATCGACTATTATTTGTTAATGTGGCGAACGAGGAAGAGCGACTAGATTGATGGCCCGATGTAAGTTGAACAGTATCGAAAGGGATATAGAATTAAGCAAGCCTCTGTGCGAACTAAGAACAAATTCTGTCATATGACAAACGCGACAACGCAAAAACGAGAATGAGATGCCAAAAGGAAGCAGAACACAAAGGAGGAGTGACTTCTAAGAAACTGCTTTAATTTAAAAGCAGACGAAGACATATACAAAACCTTTGACGATATGACACGGTGAATTCGTAAACAACTTCATATCGAATGGCTCGAGTAACTTTTTTTTCAAAAAAGAGCAACCATGAAGTCTCAAGAAGATGAAACGATTGATAGCAATACGCATAATTTTAGAGAACCAAATATGGATAAGAAGGCTACGAGGCTGATTTGCACCATGAATGGAAATCGCGTGAACGAATTCTGCAATAATACAAACAATTGGCAAGAAAACGATAATGTAATTGGTTGACGTTCAATCGATGACAGCGATAGAGAATGAGAGCTTTGGGGAGGAGTGAACTGTTCGAAAGCAAAGAAAGATTGGTCAACAACGAAAATCTACGTAAGCGAGAACTAAATTAGGAGAAAAAGCTAAATGAATTTTGACCGGACACAACGACGATAATTCCTCTCACAGAACATGTCCGACGGCAAAGGATGCTTCAATTTGGGAGCGTATGGAAGTCCCCAAAGTCGGAGTAGTGTTCTGTGGCGAGATTCATCCTCAGCAAAATCCAACGCAGTCCTAAAGACCTGGACTGAGGACGAAGGCATAGGACCAGTCAGAATCCAGCCGAATATCATGTTTTGGGCTAAGAGGGAACCCAAAACATTTCGTTGCGTCCCTTCCATCAAGATTTGTGGATACAAATCTGCCCCTAATAACAAATCGACAGGTCTAGAATTGAAGAGGTGAGCATCGGCTAAAGGAAGATTGGGCAAGCATGATGTGAGATTAGAACTAAGGGGCACTGAAGGGAGATTTCCAGATATTTTTGGAAGAACGAAAGCGTTAGCATAAACAGTTAATGAAGAATTGAAGCGAGAACCGATGCGAAATGAACAATTTTTCTTAGAAGTGGCATAGGATGAACTATTTACACCTGAAACGGTGGCCGAAATTGACTGAGTAGGTAGTTGAAGACGAGTTTGCAAGTGTTCAGATATGAAAGAAGCCTCTGAACCAGGGTCGATCAGAGCGCGAACAGGGTACGAAACTCCTAAATGAACTATGTTGACCATAGCAGTACCCAACAAGACATTGCGATTTTGGGATGCGTGGAACACTTGACTATTTAATACTCTAGGACTAGCGACAGTCGATGTTGATGCCACATTGCAATCTACTTGTGGAGTATTGACAAGATTTGTCGCGATAGGATTCGAAGGCCTAGATGATAGAGGAGAACCAATCCTAGACGAGGGGGTAGAACCATTCCGAGACGATTGAGGAGAAGCAGTAGGCCTATGCAACAGAGTATGATAGCGAATTTTGCAAATATTACAGTTATGGATACTGGCACAATTTTTAACGGAGTGTCCTACAGAGAGACAATTTAAACAACAACCCTGTTTTTTAGCAACATCAAATCATTTTTCAAACGAAAGTGTTTTGAATTTTGGACATGAACGTAAAGAATGTGATTCATTTCGACAAAGAATGCAGGTGAACTTTGATTTAGGATTAACCACAGAAGTAGCTACATGGGTTTTGACTTTACTTTTCGAAAGCGGACTAGAAGGAGAACTTCTCATGTCTCGTAAACAAGCTAAAGTTTGAATCCTTTCAGTAAGGAATTTGTTTAAGTCTTCCCACGACGATAGCGAAGATTTGTCTTTTATACTCTGCTCCCACAAAGCTAGAGTTAATTTTGGTAAACGCTGTTGACAAATATATACTAAAATTGGATCCCAGTGATCCGTAACTACATCATAGACTGACATAGCAGAAATGCAGCCGTTGATACCACGCTGTAGAATTTTCAAGTTAGAACTAGATTCAGAATCTAAGACGGGAAGGTCAAAAAGGAGCTTGAGATGGTTATGCAGTAGGATACGTTTATTATCGTACGTATCCTTCAACGACTGCCAAGCCATAGCGAAACTTTTATGGGTGAGTGGAAACTTAGACACAATTTCCCTAGCTTCACCTTTTGTTTTCTGAACTAAGTGACAAAGCCTCTCAATGTCCCTAAGGCGAGAGTTATTAATAAATATTGCTGAGAACAAGTCCCGGAATGTGGGCCACGACAAGAAATCTCCATGAAATTCATCAATCTCACACGGTGGTAAGTTGAGATTATGCATGGTATTTGAAATGCTAGGTGGCAAACTCCAATTAGAAATCGAAACTTCGGCAGTATTAGGAAAATTGTTTGGAACCATATTTGATGAATTTGGGATATTCCTATTCAAACTATTACTAGAACTATTAAAATCATGAGGAGGCCGATTAGATGCACTACCGATTTGTTGAGGATTTGGAGCTAAAGTAGTTTGTGGTGTGTTAGCATTAAGGACGACAGGAGGTGCAGGAGGAGATTTCACCGACTTAAAATTGTGAATCCTTTCATTGATCTCCGACAAACAATCAGTGAAACTTTGATTAGATGATTGATACTTTGAATCGACAGAAGAGATCTGCTCTGATGTTGTACCCTCTATTGTCAACAAATAGTCAATACACTTGTCGTAAGTGTCCTTGACTTTAGACCATAACTCTTGAAGTTCCGAACTTTGAATTTCAAGGCTAAAAATTGTATGAGTCTCTGGCTTAAGTATATGGTATGAGGCAATAAATTTGACCACATTATCTGAAGCGCCAATAAATTGTGTCAATGGAGTGACCGACATGATTCTATAGAAAAACAAACGATAGCGAAGCAAAAAATTTCAAAAATCTATATTCTTACTATTTGAGGTCGACTAGAACCGAATATAGGGTACACACAGTCGAACTTGCAAAAGGATCGATGAAAAAGAGCAAATAGAGTCGATAGGATCAACAAAAAACAACAAATTTTAAGATATTTCCAAAAAGGGAACAACAATAGGCGAAAATAATTTGAAAATCGCAATTACCGACAGTAGGGTGCACGAAATTTCGAATTATGCAATAAATTTACAGTCAAAAAAGTTTTAGGGTAAGATCAAATAACTATTTTTTTCGCAAAAAATTACAACAATTTCAATAAAAAATTCCAAAAACTGTTTTTTATTAACTCGCAAAATAATACTTTAAATGTTCTTATTAAATGCGGATTGTAGGGTACTTTTTGTTAAAATATCCAAAATCTACATTTATTATTATTTTTATTATTTTTATTTTTAAAAAAATTATTTATAAAAATCCACTATTTTTCATACGTACCCACTGTGCAGTGGTGAACAACGAATACCGCACAAAGGAAAATAAAACACAAGCAGTGTTGAGTGAGCGGCTAACGCACTACAAACAGACCAACAACAACGAACCAACAGAGATGTGTGGGGAGAGTAAGAACTTGTTGGTACGTTTGTTTGTTAGTCGGCTCACACTAAACAAGGCGGCTGGAATGCGAGAGTGATATTTGTTGTTGATATCACACGATCAACAACACAACGAGAATGAACCAACAGTGAGTGTTGGGGATCGAACGATTGAACAGTAATAGTGGTGAAGAGAAATAATTTGTTGGTAGATCGAATGTTAATAAACAGACGCTACAAAAAGGCGCGTGGAATATTCGAATATTATTGTTGTACGAGAGGGGATGCGAAGTATTAGTAGTTGGTAGCTTTGAGAAAAATAAGGAAAAATAGAAAAAGGGCAAGATGAGTATTCGTATTGTTGTTAGTGCTTTTTCTTACTAGTGGTTGTCGACGTCAACGAGAATGCGGAGTGTATAAGTAGCCTTTAGTGAGAAATCGCAAATAAGCACTACACAACTGATTACTGGGAAACAAATTATGGCGAGAATATGCGACAAAAAGTGGACTGTATATTTAGGAATGAGCGCGTTAAGGTAATTGTAGGGCGACCAGTGCGTGACGTAGCGAACAAATTTAACAAAATTGAATATTGAATTTTTGTTTTTGTAACTTGAAAGTAAAAAACGACAACACTCGCGGTATGCTCAATATAAAAGAAACTGAACTACGTACCTTTTAATATATGATGTTGTTTGTGGATGATGTTTTTGATGATTTGGTGATGATGAGGTGTTGTGTTTTGTAAGGGGTGATGATGTATTTCTCCTTAGCAAATAGGAAAAAGGTCGATATTAGCAACAACGTCACAATTTATTGGTAGACGATCCGACAACGAAAATGCTAATTTGTATCCGGCTCGAACGGATCAAAATGTTGGCGTGATACCGAGTAGCAGTGAAACCCCAAAAATAAATAAAGAAAAGAAAAACGATAGAATGTTTGCAAATATTTTCAATCTTTATTGTAAAGTAGGTGGGTTTCGTGAGAAACAAGACTTTACCTTAGTGTGCGTTAACTACGATAGCGAGAGATGTTTTACCAACGAAAGCGAGAATGTAAGTTTAATCAACGAGAGTTAAAAAGCAAGTGAGTCGCGGTGAGCAAATGTAGCGTAAACAAGGTCGAGATCACATCGACGGCCGTAGCACTGGAAAGTCCTCTCTGCATCCGAACTGAGCGAATGTGACTTCTAGAAGAGAGCGTAGGAAAGAGCGGATACTCTCTCCTACAATCCGAACCAGGCGAATGTGACTCCTAGAAGAGAGCGCAGAGAAGATTCCCCCATTGACTCAAATGAGTGGCCAATTAAGGTGAATAATAATTGGTATGCTACGGAAGGGGTGAACAACATATCGAACATATACATTGTCGTAAACAATGTATCGAACCTAAACAATATATTTATACATATTGAGAAAATATAGTAGACGAAATGTTAAAAAAACTAATATTAAGAATGATTCAATTTTCAAAAATTGGACATTTTTATGATAGAAAATACTAGATATATGATTGATCCTCAGTTATTTAATGTAAACAAATGTAATGTTTAAAAGCGAAGGAAAATTTGAAAAATGCATTCAATTTGAAAAAATCTCCACATTGAGTGAAAAAATGGAGTTGAACACCCAATTTTTGAATGTTTTCATGGAGGAGGAAAACGAACATTTAGAAGTATACAACAGAATAATAAAAGAGCATGAGCAACAACAACTCAGGAGAGCGGAACAAAGAGATGTGGAATCCATAACAAAAAAATTATGATTGAAGAAGGTAGGAAACGGAGTCCATAACACTATATGATGATGAGGACATCGGGAATGAGGAGGACATCAGGAATGAGGTGGACATAGAAAGTTACCCATTCAAAAGCGAAGGGAAATTTGAAAAATGCATTCAGTTAAAAAAAATCTCCACATTGAGTGAAGCTGAAAAAAATGAAGTTCAATACCCAATTTTTGAATGTTTTCCTGGAGGATGATGAGGACATCGAGAATGAGGAGGACATTGAGAGTTACCCATTCATACCAGAAGGACAATCCCAAATATAAAGAAGTAGTTATTGATATAACATTTTCTTCTCTAGATGAAAGCTAGAGTTACGCTAAGTTTAAGTTAGAGTTGTGCTATGTTTAAGCTATAGTTATGTAGGTTCTACTAATAAAACAATATATATGTTCGAGCTTGAGGTCTAGTTTCTTTTTTATTCTTCTCGTTCAATATTTTGCAATTGATTTAAATTGCATCCTCAGGATAATCTACAAACATTGTTGATCACATTAATTTTACAGAATGAAGTGACAAAATCGTCGTGTTGGTAGGTTTTTTGCGTGTAGCATTTCCAATGTAATTTCTGTCTGTATTTGTACTTTATCAATGTTTGGTCTATGATTGTTATTCTTACAGTGTTCTGAAAGTGATGTTTTGTGTGTGTTCCCAAACATTCTTGATCAGATGCCAACGAAAAATAGAATGTGATGGAAACGACGAAGAAAATTGTAAACAGGTGTATGTTGGAACCACAAAAAAAATGGAAACCAGATTATCGGCTTACAAATATGACATTAAATTAAGGAACCAGAATAATACACAAAAAACTGCACTTGCTGATAAAATATATAAAAAATCTCCATGTATATTTGCTGCTAACTGTAAATATGTTCAAACAAAACACCGGAATGTTCAAACAAAACACCGATTGCCTAAAATCTTTATAGTCTATTTAAAGTGTTGTATTTTCGATCCCTACTATTCATTAATGGTGTAAAATAATCTTTACCTAGTAATACCTGTTTTTTTACCCTCCACCACATTGTGGTAAAGGGTATTATGTCTTTATGCATATGTTTGTAACAGGCAAAAGGAAACGAGATAGACACAGGGTTCCTTTGAGAATATGCATAGAATCACTTTCTAAGTCGATTTTATATATCTCTCGATTTTATATATCTCTGGATTTGCAGGAAATTTGGCACTGCGTACTGAATTAGGTCAAGAATAATATGTGTTAAGTTTCCTGAAAATCGATCCAGATTTAGATTTAATGTAAATGAAGTACCGAAGTCCCTATATGTCTTTCGATTTGCACAAAATTTGGCATAGCATAATGAATTAAGTATAGATTGATGTGTGCTAATTTCGTGAAAATCGGTTCAGATTTAGATATAGCTCCTATATATTGTTTCTTCTGATTTTATTTAAATTGTACACAAAAGATCCAACATTTTTCCGATTGCCGTACAATTTTGTACAATGAACTGAAGTTAATACAACCTAGCGTTTAGAAAGTTTTCAAATCGGTTCAGACTTGGATAGAGCTCCTGTATATATTCCCTCCCAATTTAAAACATACTGCAATTAGTATAACTTAACCTGTGGA
>NW_026880754.1:0-31898 GCF_032173495.1 Musca vetustissima | reverse complement strand
AAATCAACTCAGAATGTTATTCTATGCTTATTCTCAAAAGGGGACATCATTTTTTTGATTATGATATTTCCAACTTTATCATTTTCCTAAAAACAAATTGGAAATTGGCAGCACCTACATAATGGTGGTTTGTGAACTTAGTAAACATCTGTGGTTTGTATATTTACTAACACTTTGCTATAATTGATAATTCCAATTCTTTGCTATAATGACAAATTCTGATCTAAAAAAGGGGCAATTTGTATGGGGGCTACTGGTTCCCCTGCCCCTATCAAAAAATTAAGTACCCTATGTTACCACAAATGTACTCAAAAATCGACTGTGAAAATTTCATGAAAATCCGTTCAGTAGTTTAGGACTAACTAACAAACAAATAAACAAACAGAAATTGATTTTTATATATATAGATTAAGCATTAATATTCTGTAAAAATAATCCTTAAATCTTCCTCTTCTTCAACTTCAATTCTCCTCTTCCTTCATCTTAAACTTGTTACACAATTTCGGATACATGCATGAAGTGTATCTACTTTATCCCCTTAGTAAAGTTAACGTGTCTCGTGTTGTTGCATTCTGACATGGAAATGAACATTGGTCTGTACCACACTGGGTATTCACGTGAACTAAGTTGGTATTGTGCATCGTGGAATATACACGTTTAGTCGAGTTTCGAAATAAGCGAAGTATTGTTTTTCATTTGCGCTCCAGAAACAAACGTCTGTTCTGCAAGTACGTACAAATCTTTGTAAGAGTGTAAGAAGTTCGTGTAGCGTAGACAGGTTTTTGGTTCCGAAATTAGCTTCATTACCGTTGAACAAATTTCAGTCATTAATTCCAATGTCATAAATGGAATTTAGAAAACAATGTATAACAGATGTTTCAATATTTTTCAAGACATATTGCTCAGAAATTTCTGTTAAACTGGCGTAGGTTCTCTCCGCCTTAAGAAGGGTATAATGTAGACAATGGCAACTATATCATTGGGGATTAGAGACACTCAGAATGGATCAAAAAGTTTAAAATAGTATCAGAGCTCAAATAACCTAGATTCCGAAAACCAAAATATTGTCACTTGAGTGGGAGGCCAATGGGATGCAAAGGGGGGCAAAAATTTAAAAATTTGTCACTTTTTTCCTAAAAATATAATAAAAACTATATTTGGGGATTTACTTCATTTTCCGAATTAGAGGGACTTATTTCATTATACCCTTCACCACACTGTGGTACAGGGTATTATGTCTTTGTGCATATGTTTGTAACAGGCAAAAATAATCGAGATAGACCCAGGGTTCCTTTTGAGAATATGCATAGAATCACTTTCAGAGTCGATTTATGCATGTCCGTCTGTCCGTCCGTCCGTCCATGTATTTTTGTTAACACAGTACATGTCGCATTTATGATCCGATTTGAATGAAATTTGGCACAGGTCACTTAATTGGCCCAAGGACGAACCCTATTGAAATTGGAGAAAATCGGTCCACGTTTAGGCATAGCTCCCATATAAGGGTACCCCCAATTTTTCGGTATTTTGAGGTGCTTGAGCGCGTTTTTTACATGAATTCGATGAAATTTGGTACTTTGAGTTCTTATAGGGTAGCAAATTTCTCCACTAAAAATTATAAATATGGGTCCATTTTTTCGGATAGCCCCCACATAAGGGTACCCCCAATTTTCGGTATTTTGGGAGTTTTGATCGCATTTTTCGACCGAATTCGCTGAAATTATATAAATATGGATCCATTTTTTCGGATAGCCCCCACATAAGGGTACCCCCAATTTTCGGTATTTTGGGGGTTTTGATCGCATTTTTCGACCGAATTCGCTGAAATTTGGTACTTTGTGTTCTAATTGAGTAGCAAATCTCCCTACCAAAAATTATTAATAAAGGTCCATTTTTTCAGATAGCCCCCATATAAGGTACCCCAATTTTCGGTATTTTCGGGATCTTGGGCTCGTTTTATAACTGAATTCTCTGAAATTTTGTACATTGGGTTCTGATTGGGTACCAAATTATTCCACTAAAAATTATAAATATAGGTGCAGTTTTTCTGGTAGTCCCCATAAAACGGTACCCTCAAATTGTTGGTATTTTGGGGGTTCTGATCGTATTTTTCGTCCGAATTGACTGTTATATAGTATGTCGAGTTCTTATTAGGTAGCAAACGTGTCCACAATAAATTATAAATATAGGTCAATATTTTCGGATAGCCCCCATATACGGGTACCCCCCAATTTTCGGTATTTTGGGGTTCTTGATCCAAATTCTTTTATACCTTCACCACACTGTGGTACAGGGTATTAAGTCTTTGTGCATATGTTTGTAACAGGCAAAAGGAAACGAGATAGACACATAGTTCCTTTTGAGAATATGCATAGAATCACTTTTTGAGTCGATTAAAGCATGTCCGTCTGTCCGTCCGTCCATGTATTTTTGTTAAGAAAGTACAGCTCGCATTTGTGATCCGATTTGGATAAAATTTTGCACAGTTCACTTATTTGGCCCAAGGACAAACCCTATTGAAATTGGGAAAAATCGGTTAAGATTTAGATATAGCTCCCATATATATTTTCGTTCGATTTAATGTAAATGGTACACCAAAGTCCCTATATATTCTTCGATTCGGAATAAAGCCTAGAACGGCGTATGTTAAATTTCGTGAAAATCGGTTTAGATTTAGAGAGAGCTCCCATATATATTTTCGTCCGATTTTATGTAAATGGTGCACCAAATCCCTATATATCCTTCTATTTGCACGAAATTTGGATTTATTAGTAAATGAAGAACCCAAAAGGTGGCCGAACATGTGACAAGTTTCGATGAAATCGGTTAAGATTTCGATATTTAGCTTTTAATTTATTTACATAATTTTGTCCCAGTGTAAGAAGCAACTTTATATTTGACCAAGTATAGGTTGCAGAATGACTTGTTTAATTACATGTTCAAAAATGCGACGTTGTTAGGATCCCATCTATTGAATATACCCAAAGTGGTGAAGGGTATCATATAGTCGGCCCCGTCCGACTTTACTACTTTCCTTACTGGTTTTATATTGGGGAGTTCCTTCATCTCGGTGGGGAGTTATTTCATATTGTTTTTTTTGGGATTTTATTTTGAAATAAATGAAATAAAGCCCCAAAATTAGGGATTTATTTCACTTTCTGTTTGGGGACTTATTTCATACCTCCAATTAATTTTTAAGATTCGTGAAATAAACTTACGAGTTATACTAAACTGTGCTCAAATTAGTAAATTAGTTGGTATTGTGTGATCGAATGGTGTTGGAATGTAAAAATGGCATGTGGATCATTGTACAGGGTAGGATTTGTAAAATAGTTCTGTAAGTGCAAGAAATTGCTGTTAAAGGTACTAAAATTGAAACGAATTAAGGTATACTGAACCAGTGAGCGGAGCAGTATAGTCGGACGGGACCGACCATATGATACCCTACACAACTACCACGGAACTCTAACTTTTGCGTATGTTTATTTCGAGCCTGATAAATATCTCGCGATATTTGCACCCCCTTGACCGATTAGAGATCAACAGCAACTCTTCCTTACAAATACATATATTCCGCATATCCCAATATTCTGTACAGCCCTTCTAATTACTTGTCCAGATTCACTTCACCGTGTGTTGTGATTTTCGGTTTTGAAACCTATAGATCGACTCGAAAAAATACAAAAAATTTAGTTTTTGGTCCACTTCATCCCAAAATTTTAATCTGATCATCACAAAAAATTATAGGCGTTGTCCTTGACCATATCTGGATCCTCAAGGAAAATTTCAAAGCGATGAGCGTTATATTTCCCTCCTCTATTGTGGTAATATGTTGCTAAATAATATATGAATACGTATGCTCCTGAAAATATTTACGTATAACTCCCACATCCGAGTACATACGACCATATAATTGGTATCAATTTAAAGGTAAACCACCCCTCTTTGATATACTATCAACTTCTTGGGTCTATGTCCTTCAGGAGTAAATATATACACTATAGAATACAAATTTTGTCATTTTTCACACAAAAGTCAGGGTCCATTTGACCTGCTAAATATTGACCGATCTTTATCAAAACAGGCATGCTTATTCTTTGACCCTATCCCCTTCTCCATGCAAAAATTCGCGATGTTCGGGCCATAATTGTGGACCCTAGAGCGACCAGAAAAACCGACAAAAATTAAGTATTTGGTCCATTTCATCCCCTAAATATTAACCGATCTTTCCCAAAAACAATAGGGGTCTTCACTGGGCAGAACCCATCCTACATGCAAAATTTCGTGAAGATTGGTCCATAACTGTGGCCTGTATCGTGTTTACAAATTATAATGGACAGACGGACGGACGGACGGACGGACGGACGGACACACATGTCTAGATCGACTCAGCTAGTCGAGATATGACGATCGGTATACTTAAAGGTGGGTCTAGGACCAATATTTCGCGGTGTTACAAACTTTTGGGGCTGCTCAAAGCTATAACACCCTGACAACATAGTTGTGTAGGGTATAAAAAATATATTTTGTATTGATATCGCGATTATAAGGAGTAGGTTTTCGAAATAGTACACATTTCTCCACTAAATTCCAAATTGTACAAAAGTTAGAACAAATTATATTAATTACATGAATTGCGCTAGAATATTGAACTTTGGTATGGAGATCGCAAAAATTTCGCACCAATTTCCAGGTCTGAAGGCGCATTGGTATGGTCTAATAATGTAATTATACCCTACACAACTATGTATTATAGCCTTGTGCAGCCCCAAGAGTTTGTAACGCCGCGAAATATTGGTCCCAGACCCACCTTTAAGTACCGATCGTCATATCTCGACTAGCTGAGTCGATCTAGACATGTGTGTCCGTCCGTCCGTGTGTCCATTATAATTTGTAAACACAATACAGGCCACAGTTATGGACCAATCTTCAAGAAATTTTGCATGTAGGATGGGTTCTGGCCAATGAAGACCCCGATTGTTTTTGGAAAAGATCTGTAAATATTTAGGGGATGAAATGGACCAAATACAAATTTTTGTCGGTTTTTCTGGTCGCTCCAGAGGCCGCAATTATGGTCCAAACTTCTCGAATTTTTACATGGAGAAGGGGATTGGGACAAAGAATAAGCATGCCTGGTTTGATTAAGATCGGTAAATATTTAGCGGGCCAAATGGACCCTGACTTTTGTGTGAAAAATTTCAATATTTGTATTATATGGCGTATATATTTATCCCTGAAGGACATAGACCAGAGCAGTTGATAATGTATCCAAGAGGAGTGATTGACCGTTCAATTGATACCAATTATATTGTCGTATGTACTCGGATCTGGAAGTAACACATAAATATTTACTGGTACTTACGTATTCATATATAATTTAGTAACCCATTACCACACTAGAGACGGAAATATAATTTTAAATTTTCGGTGATGATCAGATAATAATATTGGGATGAACTGGACCGAAATCTTATTTTTTTCGAGTCGAACATCACAACACGATCGGTGTAAGCCGAACATCACAACACATCTGGCCAAGTAATTAGAAGGGCTGGACTGAATATGAGTAATATTTGTTGACCTCTAGTCGGTCAAGATGTCGCGAAATATTGCCCAAGCTCAGAATATAGAACAACAGGAAGTTAGAATTTCGTGGAAGTTGTGTAGGGTATCATATGGTCGGCCCCGTCCGACTATACTGCTCCGCTCACTAGATAATAATTGGCTTCAGTCGTTCACACTGCGCCCTGGATAGCACTTTATATTCGATTAAGAGGAGGCTTATTCCTCTGTAGTTGGCGCATATCGTCTTGTCTACTTTTTTGTGCACGGGACACAGGATGCTGAGGTTCCAATCATTGGGCATGCATGCTTCTAGCCAAATTGTACTAATCAGCTGGTACATACTCCTGGCTAGGATCTGACCACCAGCTTGGAATAGTTCGGCTAGTAACCCATCGGCACCTGATGCTTTATTATTCACAGGCGATTGATTGCCATTCTAACCTCATATTGCCTAGGTGGTATACAATCTATACCGTCATCTGCTATTGGTTCTGGGTTATCCTCTTAACCGCTACTATTTGATACCAGAATCTTTTCAAAATACTCCTTCCAGATCTTGAACACGCTGTCTGTATCTGTCACCAGGTTTCCTTCTTCATCTCTACAGGAGGATGTGCCTGCACCAATGTCTTCAGTTTGGTGTTTTACGCGTTGTTTTTACGCTAACGATTTTCTAGTTATTTATTAGTTTTTTTCTAAAAACACGTTTCTCCTCTCTCCGTTTCTCCCAATAATTCTCTACCAAATTACGTGTTGCTACAGTCTACAATTTCGCTACGACACTCTTGATCGTACCACTTCTTTCTTGATTATGGTTTTTGGTACCCAAGTGTTGAATTTGCTGCAGTTTGTAGGGAGTGGGAAATTCTTTACCATTGTGCCTCTATATTATTGTCGGTACAAGGAGTGCTTTTGTCAAGCATGTGGGTAAGTTGAGCGGAATAGGCTTCAGCTATCTGTTGTATTTGCAGCTTTTCGTCGTTGAGTTCCGTGTTGTGTTAGATCGCATTCTAAATACGAGTGCGAACCTTGGCTGCTACATGAAGTGGTCCGAATCGATATTCGCTCCTCAGATGTAGAAAAACTTAGCATTTATACGGATTATAGAAATTCGCCCATCTACTGGAGTGAATCTGGAGACGAGGTATTTTATTCCCCTGTTAACAATAATTGCGCAGCCAAATTCGTGTCTCGTTTTATGGCAGCTATAAAACAGCGCATAATGATCTGATTTACTTACGCCTGTCCCTTTCCATTGCATTTCCTGTAGGTCAATAATATCGGCTTTGTACTTCTAGAGTACATCCGCCAAAGCGAACACTGCGCCTGTTCTGCACAACGTGCGCACATTCGTGGTCCCTTATAATTTTGCTATGCCTCAACCTATTATTTGATAGTTCTTATGGGTGAACTCCCGACACATATCAGCTCACTATTTCAACGGGTGATGGTAATAGTTACCCCAGGTGACACCGGGGAAGTCAGTGTCCACAATCGAAATGAAACAATTACCAAGATATGCCTGGGCTTTGCCAATGTTAAAGCCAATCAAAACCGTTGCTTGTTATCTATCATCCCCTGCGCCACCCATTATATAGCTAGAGTACATACTGTATCACAATAAACTGTATCAATAGACATTCCTTAATTCCTCTCTGGTATCTCTCCCATTCCACCGAAATTCCATAATTTGTCACGTTTAAAATTTTTCTACGTTTCACTCGTGCGTATGATTAATCGGTGTAAATAATTTATCGCATCTCGGCGAATACTTCTCTGTTTAAGCTAACCCATCATGGTAATATAAACATGAGGTGGTTACAAATAGTTGTTTGTCTTCTTGGCACGTGTATTTGTTGTTGCTGCTCTTCTTTTGGTTTCACTTAAGATCCAATATTATCGGCTGTCACTAGTAATGTCAATACAAATAATTTTACCAAGGGATATTTATTACACTTTAACGAACGTAACCAATATCTATAGGATAAATGCCATAATTTATATTAAATGATATATCTGATTGTCAGTTTTTGGGGGTAATTGTCTTGGGTTGATATATTTGGTCACAGCGGAGCAGTGAAATATGAAAGGCTGTCTACTGAGTTAGACAGTATATAAATAATGTAATGAGGTGGTTACTTGGGGCAAAAGATAAAAATGTATTATTAAGAGCATACATTATTTTGATACTACAACACGTGTGAATTTATTTTTAACACAATTATGTATTTTGGTATTTTTGTAACTTTTCAATAAATTATTTCACATGAAGTTAACATATAAGTATTCATACTAAATAATTATGTTTTATTTTTACAATATAACCACATGAAAATATGAAATATGAGACAGTGAAAACTATGTATTCACGCAAATATTTTCAGGTTTCATTGTACTACTTTATCCACATATTATGTTTTGTTATATTCTCGGAATTTGCATGTCAATCCCAATATGTATTTTAACCAGTAAGGAAAGTAGTAAAGTCGGACTGGGTCGACTAAATGATACCGTTCACCACATTGGGTATATTAACCAGTAAGGAAAGTAGTAAAGTCGGACGGGGCCGACTATATGAAGAGTATCATACTTTGGGTATATTCAACAGATGAATCCTAACAGACGTTGCATTTTTAAAGGACCAGTAAAATGAAATTGGATCCATAAACATGTCATTCTGCAGCCGATACTAAATTTTTCATTTGGTCAGATATAGAAGCTATATATAAATCTGAACCGATTTCAGGAAACTTAAAACATATCATTCTACTTTGGTGCACCATTTACCTTAAATCGGACGAAACTATATATGGGAGCTATATCAAAAACTGACCAGATTTTCTCGAAACTTGGCACACTTCATTCTGGACCTAATTCAGTACTCTGTGCCAAATTTCGTGCAAATCGAAAGTTATATATGGACTTTGGTGCACCATTTTACTTTAAATCGGACGAATCTATATATGGGAGCTTTATCTAAATCTGAATCGATTTTCTCGAAACTTTGCACACATCACTCTGGACTTAATTCACTAATCTGTGCCAAATTTCGTGCAAATCGAAAGTTATATAGGGAGTTTGGTACACCATTTACCTTAAATCGGACGAAACTATATATGGGAGCTATATCTAAATCTGACCCGATTTTACCGAAACTTGGCACACTTCATTCTGGACCTAACTCAGTACTCTGTGCCAAATTTCGTGCAATTCGAAAGTTATATATGGACTTTGGTGCACCATTTACCTTAAATCGGACGAATCTATATATGGGTGCTATATCTAAATCTGAACCGATTTTATCAAAACTTGCCAGGTTCATGCAAATCGAAGAATATATAGGGACTTTGTTGCACCATTTACCTTAAATCGGACGAAACTATATATGGGAGCTATATCTAAATCTGAACCGATTTTCTCAAAACTTGGCACACATCACTCTGTACTTAATTCACTAATCTGTGCCAAATTTCGTGCAAATCGAAAGTTACATAGGGTTCATGCAAATCGAAGAATATATAGGGACTTTGTTGCACCATTTACCTTAAATCGGACGAAACTATATATGGGAGCTATATCTAAATCTGAACCGATTTTCTCAAAACTTGGCACACATCACTCTGTACTTAATTCACTAATCTGTGCCAAATTTCGTGCAAATCGAAAGTTACATAGGGACTTTGGTACACCATTTACCTTAAGTCGGACGAAACTACATATGTGAGCTATATCTAAATCTGACCCGATTTTCTCGAAACTTAGCACACTTCATTCTGGACCTAATTCAGTACTCTGTGCCAAATTTCGTGCAAATCGAAAGTTATATAGGGACTTTGGTACACCATTTACCTTAAATCGGACGAAACTTTATATGGGAGCTATATCTAAATCTGACCCGATTTTCTCGAAACTTGGCACACTTCATTCAGGACCTAACTCAGTACTCTGTGCCAAATTTCGTGCAAATCGAAAGTTATATAGGGACTTTGGTGCACCATTTACCTTAAATCGGACGAAACTATATATGGGAGCTATATCTAAATCTGAACCGATTTTCTCGAAACTTGGCACACATCACTCTGGACTTAATTAACTAATCTGTGCCCAATTTCGTGCAAATCGAAAGTAATATAGGGACTTTGGTACACCATTTACCTTAAATCGGACGAAACTATTTATGGGAGCGATATCTAAATCTAACCCGATTTTCTCGAAACTTGGCACACTTCATTCTGGACCTAATTCAGTACTCTGTGCCAAATTTCGTGCAAATCGAAAGTTATATATGGACTTTGGTGCACCATTTACCTTAAATCGGACGAATCTATGTATGGGAGCTATATCTAAATCTGAACAGATTTTATCAAAACTTGGCAGGTTCGTGCAAATCGAAAGATATATAGGGACTTGGGGCATCATTTACATGAAATCGGACGAAACAATATATGGGAGCTATATCTAAATCTGGACCGATTTTCTCGAAACTTGGCAGACATCACTCTAGGCTTAATTCAGTGTGTTATGCCAAATTTGGTGCAAATCGAAAGATATATAGGGACTTTGGTGCACCATTTACAAGAAATCGGACGAAACTATATATGGGAGCTATATCTAAATCTGGACCGATTTTCACGAAACTTGGCAGACATCATTCTAGACCTAAATGTTTAGGATGTACCAAATTTCGTGCAAATCGAAAGATATATAGGGATCGTTTATATTAAATCGGTTAAATATATATATAGGAGCTATATCTAAATCTGAACCGATTTTTTCCAAATTTCAATAGGGTTCGTCCTTGGGCCAAATAAGTGACATGTGCCAAGTTTCATCCTATTCGGGGCATAAATGCGACCTGTACTTTGTTTACAATTTAACACGGACAGACAGATGGACGAACATGCACTTAAAAAGTCATATGCATATTCTCAAAAGGAACCATGGGTCCATCTCGATTATTTTTGCCTGTTGCAAACATATGCACAAAGACATAATACCCTGTACCACAGTGTGGTTAAAGGTATAAATATCTACGAAATTCCACTACAACAATTGCAATATTTTAACTATATTATTTATGGGACTTTCGAAACTATGACCAGTAAGGAAAGTAGTAAAGTCGGACGGGGCCGACTATATAATACAATTCACCACTATGAGTATATTAAACAGGACTATTAGCATGAAATTGGATGAAATAAAATATGTGATATTTATCTAAATGTTAATCTACGTAGATCTATCCATAAAGTATGTAAATCGACTTCAAACAAATATAAATAGGTCATCCGTTGGGCTATGTCTGTACTTCCAGAAAACGCAACTATATAATTTTATGCTCAATTTTGTACGATGTGCAAACTTTGATGTCAATCTGACTAACATGAGGAGTTTGATGCCCAATTTACTTGAATCGGGCGAAAATATATATGGTGCGTCAATTACTTAAAATCAATCTATAATAAAAAGGGCTATATCTATCTAAATCTGGATCGATTTTCACGAAACTTGGCAGACATCATTCTAGGCCTAAATGATTAGGCTGTACCAAATTTCGTGCAAATCGAAAGATATATAGGCACTTTTGGGGCACCATTTACATGAAATCGGACGAAACTATATGTGGAAGATATATCTAAATCAGGACCGATTTTCATGAAACTTGGCAGATATCATTCTAGGCTCAATTAAGTACGTTATGACAAATTTCGTGCAAATCGAAAGATATATAGGGACTGTGGTGCCCCTTTTACATGAAATCGGACGAAACTATATATGGGAGCTATATCTAAATCTGGTCATATTTTCTCGAAAGTTGACAGACGTCATTCTAGGCTCAATTCAGTACGTTATGCCAAATTTCGTGCAAATCGAAAGATATATAGGGACATTGGGGCACCATTTACATGAAATCGGACGAAACTATATATGAGAGCTATATCTAAATCTGGACCGATTTTCTCGAAACTTGGCAGACATCATTCTAGACCTAAGTGATTAGGCTGTACCAAATTTCGTGCAAATCGAAAGATATATAGGAACTTTGGTGCACCATTTACATGAAATCGGACGAAACTATATATGGGAGCTATATCTAAATCTGGACCGATTTTCTCGAAAGTTGGCAGACATCATTCTAGGCTCAATTCAGTACGCTGTTCCAAATTTCGTGCAAATCGAAAGATATATAGGGACTTTAGGGCCCCATTTACAAGAAATCGGACGAATCTATATATGGGAACTATATCTAAATCTGGACCGATTTTTATGAAACTTGGCAGACATCATTCTAGACCTAAATGATTAGGCTGTACCAAATTTCGTGCAAATCGAAAGATATATAGGGACTTTGGTGCACCATTTACATGAAATCGGACGATACTATATATGGGAGCTATATCTAAATCTGGACCGATTTTCGCGAAAGTTGGCAGACATCATTCTAGGCTCAATTCAGTACGTTGTTCCAAATTTCGTGCAAATCAAAAGATATATAGGGACTTTGGGGCCCCATTTACAAGAAATCGGACGAAACTATATATGGGAAGTATATCTAAATCTGGACCGATTTTTACGAAACTTGGCAGACATCATTCTAGACCTAACTGATTAGGCTGTACCAAATTTCGTGCAAATCGTAAGGTATATAGGGACCGTTTATATCAAATCGGTTAAATATATATATGGGAGCTATATCTAAATCTGAACCGATTTTTCCCAATTTCAATAGGGTTCGTCCTTGAAGCGAATAAGTGGCCTATGCCAAATTTCATCCAATTCGGATCATAAATGCGACCTGTACTTTGTTTACAATTTAACATGGACAGACAGACGGACGGACAGACGGACGGACGGACGGACATGCATAAATCGACTTAGAAAGTGATTCTATGTATATTCTCAAAAGGAACCATGGGTCTATCTCGATTATTTTTGCCTGTTACAAACATATGCACAAAGACATAATACCCTGTACCACAGTGTGGTGAAGGGTATAAAAATGTCATGAATCAAACCACAGACCATGAAAAATATTTAATGATTATTAAAATATTCACAATTGGGTGGGTTAGACCTTTTAAAAAATTACAATATATTGAGCCAAATTCCAATGATGTCACAAAGTAAAAGTAGTGTGTAGTTTCGCAAATATTTGTATGTTGCAAGAATTTGTGGTTATGTTCTGACTTGGTCGTGTAAATATTCAAAGAATAAATATAATCACAAAACAGTTTAGTTACATAAAACTTAATTTTTCAATGAATGGGATTACTATTAGGATATTGTACTTTCTCCACTTGTAGTAAATTAACGTAACATTACGCAATAAAATATGTGTAGAATTATAATTTTCGGATAGTGAAAATCTGTTTAAAGCGTGATATATATAATAAACCCATGAATGTTTTATTTGTTAATAACCAAAGAGTTGAACAATATCCGGATTCTAATTGTTGTATGTAGGCAACAAGTAGAAACATCGTAAAATTTCGTGATATCGAAGAATACATAGGGACGTTGGTGCACCAGTAGGATTTTTCCCAATTACAATAGGGCCAAATAAGTGAGCTGTGCCAAATTTCATCCAAATCAGATGATAAATGTGACCTAACTTTATGTAAGGGGACGGATAAAATATACAATTTCTGCCGTCCAAGATGAGACTTTTGTGGGACGAAGTAGAAGTGGAGACGTATGGCATCGACCGCAGTCATACAAATTTCCACTAAAATAAACAACAGCCTTCAGCTTCAGTTCCTGCTGACATGTCATCTGCATCCCAACTACCATATGTTGGTGCAGGATCTATCCCCTCGACACAGACGAAGCTTAGAAGACCCTGTCTAGAAGAAACAGAACCATATCCTGAATGTGTATCCAACGAGATTAGCAGGGATCGAGTACATTTGTCCCACTTGCAGGTTGTGCCCGCATGAAACATCTATTTTCATGTCCACTCCAGCCCACGGATCTTCGTCCCATTGATCTGTGACTGAGGCCAATAGAAGTGGCTAATTTTTTGCAGCTCAAAACAAAACATGTTATCACCCTTCCCATCAATCCACACATAATACAATAACCACCATCAATTTAGTGATTCAACTGTGACAACCTTGAAAAAAAACATTCCATTTTATTGAATTTTAATGTTATAAAATTTTTGTGTGAATTTTTAGAGTGATTGATTCGACTTTTAATTTAAAAAAATACAATGAAATACAAATAACGCAACATCGGGTGGTCGTTCTTTGAGACCTAGCCCGGTTGAACGGAATCCGTATTTAGTTTTCCTACGGGACTATCGCAAGAAAAATGTGTACATATGTATGAAATGCTCAAAATACTGAACCGATTCAATTTCATATAAAGCGAACAGATATTTGCACTATTTGGATAAAATCTAACAAAAATAAATGTGGCAGCTATATCTACAACTGATAACAGCATATAGTGCAAATAAAATAGTATCTATGGTGCGCCATTTACATAAAATAGGACTAAAATGTACATGTGAGCTATATTGAAATCGAAACCGATTTCGAACTTAAGTAAAAGCATTCTAGACTAAATTTCATACCCGCTGCTAAATTTTGTGAATATAGAACAAAACTTTGCCTACTCGGTGCACCATTTTCTTAAAATCGGACGAAACTATACATGGTAGCTATATCTAAATCTGAACAGATTTTCTCCAATTTCATTAGGGTTCGTCACTGGGCCAAATTCGTTCAAATCGGATCATAAATGCGTCTGTACTTTGCTCACAAAAATACATAGACGGACGGACATGCATAAATCGACTCAGAAAATGATTCTATGCGATTCCTTTCGTCTGTTACAAACATATACACAAAGTCATAATACCCTGTACTAGTGTGTGGAGAAAGCGTTAAAGCTGGGGTAGGTACTGCAAAAGAGATAACATAAAATGGGAGATGAGAAAATTCTAAAATAGGACTGTATCAAAACATGGATCTATATAATTTTTTTTCTGCACAAATGTGGTTTAATGGTATAAAAACGTGATAATTATAATTCAAATAATCATCATCGACTCTGTTGTCACTTTGTTTTTTGTGCTTTCACTGCAAAAGGACGAACATAAAGGTCAATTGTAAAGGTCATACTATTATTTTGTGATATCTATGACAACAGAAACAATATTTGCAAAATTGAATATAATTTAACAGAGACATACAAAACAGAAGACTGCTGAAACCCTTATTTCTATGTAACCTAATATCCCTTATTTGTTTTTATACCCTTCACCACACTGTGGTACAGGGTATTATGTCTTTGTGCATATGTTTGTAACAGGCAAAAATAATCGAGATAGACCCATGGTTCCTTTTGAGAATATGCATAGAATCACTTTCTAAGTCGATTTATGCATGTCCGTCCGTCTGTCTGTCTGTCTGTCTGTCTGTCCATGTTAAATTGTAAACAAAGTACAGGTCGCATTTATTATCCGAATTGGATGAAATTTGGCATAAGTCACTTATTCGGCCCAAGGACGAACCCTATTGAAATTGGGTAAAATCGGTTCAGATTTAGATATAGCTCCCATATATATATATTTAACCGATTTAATGTAAACGGTCCCTATATATCTTTCGATTTGCACGAAATTTGGTACAGGCTAATCATTTAGGCCTATAATGATGTCTGCCAATTTTCGGTCCAGATTTAGATATAGCTCCCTTATATAGTTTCGTCCGATTTCATGTAAATGGTGCCCCAAAGTCCCTATATATCTTTTGATTTGCACGAAATTTGGCATAACGTACTGAATTAAGCGTAGAGTGATGTCTGCCAAGTTTCGAGAAAATCGGTCCTTATTTAGATATAGCTCCCATATATAGTTTCGTCCGATTTCATGTAAATGGAGCCCTAATGTTCTTATATATCTTTCGATTTGCACGAAATTTGGTATAACGTACTGAATTGAGCCTACAATAATGTCTGCCAAGTTTCGTGAAAATCGGTCCAGATTTAGATATAGCTCCCATATATAGCTTCGTCCGATTACATGTAAATGGTGCACCAAAGTCCCTATATATCCTTCGATTGACACGAAATTTGGCATAACGTACTTAATTGAGCCCAGAATGATGTCTGCCAAGTTTCATGAAAATCGGTCCTGATTTAGATATATCTTCCATATATAGTTTCGTCCGATTTCATGTAAATGGTGCCCCAAAGTCCCTATATATCTTTTGATTTGCACGAAATTTGGTACAGCCTAATTATTTAGGCCTAAAATTATGTCTGCCAAGTTTCGTGAAAATAGGTCCAGATTTACATATAGCTCCCATATATAGTTTCGTCCGATTTCATGTAAATGGTGCACCAAAGTCCCTATATATCCTTCGATTTGCACGAAATTTGGCATAACGCACTGAATTGAGCCTAATGTTTCGTGAAAATTTGTCCAGATTTAGATATAGCTCCCTTTTATTATAGATTGATTTTAAGTTTGACGCAACAAGGAACCAATAGGAACAAAACGTTCTGAAATTAGTATAACCTAACCTGTGACAAGTTTGTTTGAAATCGCTTAATATTTGGATAGAGCTTCCATATATATTTTCGCCCGATTTCAAGTAAATTGGGCATCAAACTCCTCATATTAGTCAGTTTGACATCAAATTTTGCACAACGTACAAAATTGAGCATAGAATTATGTAGTTGCGTTTTCTAGAAGTACAGACATAGCCCAACGGATGACCCATTTATATTTGTTTGAAGTCGATTTACATACTTTATGGATAGATCTGGGTAGATTCACATTTAGATAAATATCACATATTTTATTTCATCCAATTTCATGCTAATAGTCCTGTTTAATATACCCATAGTGGTGAAGTAGTCGGCCCCGTCCGACTTTACTACTTTCCTTACTGGTTTCCATTGAAACAATTTACCATTTCCTTTGATATTAAATGGCCCATTTCAATGTTTTTAAAGCTATGACAAAAGAAAAACTGAAACGAAAAATCAATGGACAATATTAAATTTTATTTTATTCAGATGTGTAAAGCAAATTATTGCTTCAACCTAACAAATATGTCTGGGACATAATTAATTCATTATTTTGCTTACTCAAGCTTCAGATATATTCATATACCTCTCCTTGTTGAAAGTATATTTTTCAAAGGAAATCAGAGAACGATTTAAAACTAAACAAAAAAGAGTTTTTTTTATTGCATAATATTTAAGTAAGTAAATTATTTTCAAAGTCTCTAATCCTTTTAGTATCGAAATCATTCATGATCTATTTGAATCTGTTTGTTAAAACAGAATTCATAATTCGTCCATTCGTTTAGTGCAGGACAAAATCTGAATGATTATGTACCCTATACCACAGTGTGGTAAAGGGTATAAAAGGGCGTTAAGTTCGGCCGGGTCGAACTTTGGGTAACCTCCACCATGGGTATACTGATAGTTACTTCAAATAATTTTTATACCCTTCACCACACTGTGGTACAGGGTATTATGTCTTTGTGCATATGTTTGTAACAGGCAAAAATAATTGAGATAGACCCATGGTTCCTTTTGAGAATATGCATAGAATCACTTTCTAAGTCGATTTATGCATGTCCGTCCGTCCGTCCGTCTGTCTGTCTGTCCATGTTAAATTGTAAACAAAGTACAGGTCGCATTTATGATCCGAATTGGATGAAATTTGGCATAGGTCACTTATTCGGCCCAAGGACGAACCCTATTGAAATTGGGAAAAATCGGTTCAGATTTAGATATAGCTCCCATATATATATTTAACCGATTTAATGTAAACGGTCCCTATATATCTTCCGATTTGCACGAAATTTGGTACAGGCTAATCATTTAGGCCTATAATGATGTCTGCCAATTTTCGTGAAAATCGGTCCAGATTTAGATATAGCTCCCATATATAGTTTCGTCCGATTTCATGTAAATGGTGCCCCTAAGTCCCTATATATCTTTTGATTTGTACGAAATTTGGCATAACGTACTGAATTAAGCCCAGAATGATGTCTGCCAAGTTTCGAGAAAATCGGTCCAGATTTAGATATAGCTCCCATATATAGTTTCGTCCGATTACATGTAAATGGTGCACCAAAGTCCCTATATATCCTTCGAGGTGCACGAAATGTGGCATAACGTTTTTAATTGAGCCCAGAATGATGTCTGCCAAGTTTCATGAAAATCGGTCCTGATTTAGATATATCTTCCATATATAGTTTCGTCCGATTTCATGTAAATGGTGCCCCAAAGTCCCTATATATCTTTTGATTTGCACGAAATTTGGTACAGCCTAATCATTTAGGCCTAGAATGATGTCTGCCAAGTTTCGTGAAAATAGGTCAAGATTTACATATAGCTCCCATATATAGTTTCGTCCGATTTCATGTAAATGGTGCACCAAAGTCCATATATATCCTTCGATTTGCACGAAATTTGGCATAACGTACTGAATTGAGTCTAGAATGATGTCTGCCAAGTTTCGTGAAAATCGGTCCAGATTTCTATATAGCTCCCACATATAGTTTCGTCCGATTTCATGTAAATGTTGCACCAAAGTCCCTATATATCTTTCGTTTTGCACAAAATTTGGCATAACGTACTGAATTGAGCCTAGAGTGATGTCTGCGTTGTTTCGTGAAAATCGGTCCAGATTTAGATATAGCTCCTTTTTATTATAGATTGATTTTAAGTAATTGACGCACCAAGAACCAATAGGAACAAAACGTTCTGAAATTAGTATAACCTATCCTGTCACAAGTTTGTTTGAAATCGCTTAATATTTGGATAGAGCTTCCATATATATTTTCGCCCGATTTCAAGTAAATTGGGCATCAAACTCCTCATGTTAGTCAGTTTGACATCAAATTTTGCACAACGTACAAAATTGAGCATAGCATTATGTAGTTGCGTTTTCTAGAAGTACAGACATAGCCCAACGGATGACCCATTTATATTTGTTTGAAGTCGATTTACATACTTTATGGATAGATCTACGTAGATTAACATTTAGATAAATATCACATATTTTATTTCATCCAATTTCATGCTAATAGTCCAGTTTAATATACCCATAGTGGTGAAGGGTATCATATAGTCGGCCCCGTCCGACTTTACTACTTTCCTTACTGGTTGTTTTTTTCAAAATCTATAATCCTTTGAATATCAAAATCATTCATAAGCTATTTGAATCTGTTTATTAAAACAGAATTCATAATTAGTTCATTCTCTTGTTCGTTTAGTGCACATTTTTATACCCTTCACCACACTGTGGTACAGGGTAATAAGTATTGGTGCATATGTTTGTAACAGGCAAAAGGAAACGAGATAGACATATGGTTCCTTTTGAGAATATGCATAGAATCACTTTTTAAGTCGATTTACGTATGTCCATCTGTCCCTCCGTACATCTGTCCGTCCGTCCATGTATTTTTGTTAACAAAAAACAGGTCGCATTTGTGATCCGATTTGTATGAAATTTGGCACAGTTCACTTATTTGGCCCAAGGACGAACCCTATTGAAATTGGGAAAATCGGTTCAGATTTAGATATAGCTCCCATATATATTTATACCCTTCACCACAGTGTGGTACAGGGTATTATATCTTTGTGCATATGTTTGTAACAGGCAAAAATAATCGAGATAGACCCATGGTTCCTTTTGAGAATATGCAAAGAATCACTTTCTGAGTCGATCTACGCATGTCCATCTGTCCTTCCGTCCATGTATGTTTGTTAACAAAGCAGGTCGCATTTATGATCCGAATTGGATGAAATTTGGCACAGGTCACTTAATTGGCCCAAGGACGAACCCTGTTGAAATTTGAGGAAATCGGTCTACGTTTAGGCATAGCTCTCATATAAGGGTACCCCCTCCAATTTTCGGTATTTTGAGGTTCTTGCGCGCGTTTTTCAACTCAATTCGCTGAAATTTGGTACTTTGAGTTCTCATTGGGTAGCAAATCTCTCCACTAAAAATTATAAACATAGGTGAATATTTTCGGATAGCCCCCATATAAGGGTACCCCCAATTTTGCGGTATTTTGGGGGTTTTGATCGCAGTTTTCGACCGAATTCGCTGAAATTTGGTACATTGAGTTCTTATTGGGTAGCAAATCTCCCTACTAAAAATTATAAATATAGGTCATTTTTTTTGGTTAGCCCCCATATAAGGGTACCCCCAATTTTCGGTATTTTGGGGTTCTTATGCTCGTTTTATAACTGAATTCTCTGAAACTTTGTACATTGGGTTATTATTGGGTACCAAATTACACCACTAAAAATTATAAATGTAGTTCCAGTTTTTCTGGTAGTCCCCATATAACGGTACCCCCAAATTTTTGGTATTTTGGGGGTTCTGATCGTATTTTTCGACCGAATTGACTGTAATTTCAACCAAATTCTAGTAGTCGTACAGGGTATTGTATTTGTGTATATGTTTGTAGCAGATTTAGATGAAATTTGGCACAAGTCACTTATTTGGACCAAGGACGAACCCTATTGAAATTGGTGAAAATCGGTTCAGATTTAGATATAGCTCCCATATATATTTTCGTCCGATATAGACACCGAAGTCCCTATATATCTCTCGATTTGCACGAAATTTAACACAGACTACTGAATTAGGTCCAGAACAATGTGTGCTTAGTTTCGTGAAAATCGGTTCAGATTTAGATATAGCTCCCATATATAGTTTAGTCCGATTTAGTTAAATGGTGCACCAAAGTCCATATATATCTCTCGATTTGCACGAAAATTGGCACAGAGTACTGAATTAGGTCCAGAATGATGTGTGCCAAGTTTCGTGAAAATCGGGTCAGAATTAGATATAGCTCCCATATATAGTTTTGCCAGATTATATTAAATGGTGCACCATATTTGGCATAGAGTGTTGAATTAAGCCTAGAAGATTGTGTTAAGATTCGAGAAAATCGGTTCGGATTTAGATATAGCTACCATATATATTCTCGTCCACTTTACTGTAAATGGAGTACCGAAGCCCCTATATATCTTTCTATTTCACGAAATTTGCATGGCGTACTAAATTAAGTCTAGAATGATGATGAACCTGAAATTCGATTCAGATTTTAATATAGCTCACATATATTTTCGTTCGATTTAATGTAAATGTTGCACCAAATCCCTACGTATCGCGTGTATCATGTTTGCTATAAATCGATTTCCTTAAATCTGATTGAAGTTAAATGTAGCATAGGTTGACATGAAATTGTTAGGATATATATATATATATATATACATATAGTGGTGAAGGGTATCATATAGTCGGCCCAGTCCGATTTTACTACTTTCCTTACTGGTCTAAATCTGCCCGAATGAAGTTAAATTTATCATAGGTTGCAGAAAGACATGAGCATGTTCCTTCGAGGGAACATTGACATATAATTGTAAGGATACATATGTACAATATACCCAAAGTGGTGAAGGTTATCATATAATCGGGCCAGTCCGACTTTACTACTTTCCTTACTGGTTTAATTTGTAAAAATTCAAGAAAATAACTGAGTGAGTCATCAGGGGATTTCTGTTTGTGAAATGAATTTGATTAAATTTCATATTGACGCTGAAGTTATGCTGGGTGTCGATGTGGTGATATGAATGTAATTCGTATTTCCTTGCACACTTGTTGCTTGCAGCGATTCTCAAAATCGCTAGACATTAAATAAATATATGAAATATAGTATTTTTAAGTTCAACATGGATTAAAAAAAATAAACTTGAGTTTATCCAAAGACGATAAAATAAATAATTTCCCAGATAGATAGGAAATTCCTGACCATGTTATTGTAGATCCAACACCCTACACAACATGGAATTTAAGGCCTGAAACTGATATGTTACCATTTAAGTCAAAACTGTTTATATATTTCAAAAAATAATATAGAACATGTGAAGAAGGCGTTAACTTCGGCCGGACCAAACTTTGGATACCCAGCAATGAAAATATAGGGAACAAACCAAAAAGTGTACCTATACCGATAAATCTACAAACCGATTAATATAAACAATTATGTGCACCAAATAAAATTTCAGCAAATTTTCATCGGAATTTTTTTCTAAAATCTGAAAACCCAAAACATGGACTCGTACTGATAACGCATGGTAGAGTATAAAATCCTCAAACTCAAAGTTATATGAAGATATGTCTAAAGGGGGACCCCAACTTACGAAACAAATCAGATAATTCTTTTAATATAAAACAAGTGAGACCAGTATGGAAAGTAGTAAAGTCGGACTGGGCCGACTATATGATACCCTTCACCACTTTTGGTATATTTTACATGTGTATCTTACCAATATAAAGTCAATGTTCCCTCTTTCTCCAACCTATCCTAAGTTTAATTTCATTCGAGCAGATTTAGAGCCGTCAGCGTAACATGAGGAAAATGTATGGAAAACGATTTATAGTAAAATTGATACACGCTATGCGGTACGCCGCGTTGTTAAAAATATAATCTATATGTGGGAGCTATATCTAAATCTGAACCGATTTTCATGAAAATTAACGCACATCTTTCTAGACTTAATGCAGAACGCTATGTCAAATTTTCTGCAAATCGAAGGATATATATAGGGACCTTGGTGCGCCATTTACATAAAATCGGACGAAAATATATATGGGAGATACGTCGAAATCTAAACCGATTTTCCCGAAACTCACCACTCTTCATTCTAGACTCAATTCAGTACGCTATGCCAAATTTCGTGCAAATAGAAGTATATATAGAGACTTTGGTACACTATTTACCTTAAATCGGAAGAAAATATATATGGGAGCTATATCCAAAACTGAACCGATTTTCAGGAAACTTGACACACATCATTCTAGACATACTTCATTACGCTGTGCCAAATTTCGTGAAAATCGAAAGATATGTGGGGACTTTGGTACACCATTTACTTTTAATCGGACGAAAATATATATGGGAGCTATTGAACCGATTTCCAGGAAACTTAACACACATCATTCTAGACCTAATTCATTACGCTGTACTAAATTTGGTGTAAATTGAAAGATCTATAGAGACCGTTTACATTAAATCGGACGAAAATATACAGTACTGCGCAAAACAAAAGCAACAAGTATATTGTATATATATATATAAAAAAAATCGTATATTTCATGTAATTTTCAGGGCATAAAAAAAAGAATCCACATAAATTAAAGTTACATTGGTACAGTATAAAAAGCAAAAATGATATTAGATTCATGTCTTACATTTTTGATGAAAAACGAAAATAATGTGTGTGCAAAATAAAAGCAGCATATTAATATTTGTTATAAGAACCTTTATTTTTTATCACTTCTGCACATCTGCGAGGCATAGACTCTATTCAATTATGTATAATGGATTCGGGTATGTGTTCCCAGTTGTATTTAAGGGCTTCAAACAATAAATTCTTATTGGAAAACTTCTGACCAGAAACACTCTTCTTCAAAATCCCAAAGAGATTTTCGATCGGATCTGCCGATTGTGCCGGCCAATCCAGGACTTTAATTTCATTTGCTAATATGTAACAATAACTTTCGAGGTGTGTTTCTGGTCATTGTCGTGTTGAAAAATCCACCGAAGTGGCATATTCCACTCAGCATATGGAAGCATTTGATTTTCCAAAATACCCTCATACACAAAACGATCCATAATTCCATCGATTCTATGAAAAGGACCAACGCCACTATGCGAAAAGCAGGTCCAGACCATAATACTACCGCCTCCGTGTTTAAAATTGATCTTACAATTTCCTGGTTCAAGTCGTGTACCTGGGCGACGACGTACCGTACACATTCCATCGGAATTGATCAGATTAAACTTGGACTCCTCGCTGAACAAAACGGTTTTCCACTTTGTGTTCTTTTGCAAAATTGAGCCTAAAAAATAGTAAAATGAACTATATAACCAACAATTTTAGACAATTACATTTAACATTTAACACCAACCTTTGCTGCTTATGCCTGGCTGTAAGTAGGGGTTTCTTGGCAGGTCTATAACTTTTTAAATTATTTTCGATTGCTCGTTTGCGCACTGTGCTATGGTGGATACTTAAATTGAGTGTCTTTACAACCTCTTGAGATGTAGCAAATGGATTTTTTTTTAACATGCCACAAATTTTCTATCGTCATGTGCCGATGTCTTCCGTGGCCGCCCACCTGAATGCACGGTTATTACGTCATGATTATTATTATACTTTTTTATTAGTCTACAAATAACAGATCGGTTAATATTAAACTGTTTGGCAATTGATATTTGTGATTTTCCCTTCCTATATTCAGAAATAATTTGAGATTTTAAGACTGTATAATATTTATCTCGAGCCATCACAAAATGAACAGTTAATGCGAAGATTAGGACAAAAACTAATGCAAACATTGCTAAATTTCTTTTGTCATGACAAAAAATTCTGTTTCCATCAGAAGTACCGTTAATATTTTCGATTGGTTTACTCTATTTGCATACTTCATGATTTGTTGCTTTTGTTTTGCACACTTTTTCTGTAACGATAAACGGTTATCGTCTCATTTGTAACATTACTGTACTTTAAAAGCTAAGAGAACTTTATTAGAATTATTCTCATAACCAGAGAACAAAAATATATGTACACATTATGTTTCAAAGTGACCTAAAAATAACAAAAAAATATGATAAATTTTGATTCACATTTTGTTGCTTTTGTTTTGCGCAACACTGTATATGGGAGCTATATCTAAATCTGAACCGATTTTTCCCAATTTCTATAGGGTTCAGCCTTGGGCCAAACAATTGAGCTGTGCAAAATTTCATCCAATTCGGATTATAAATGCGACCTGTACTTTGTTTACAATTTAACATCTACAGACGGACAGACGGACGGACGGACGGACGGACGGACATGCATAAATCGACTCAGAAGTGATTCTATGCATATTCTGAAAAGGAACCATGTGTCTATCTCGATTCCTTTTGCCTGTTACAAACATATGCACAATGCCATAATACCCTGTACCACAGAGTGGTGAAGGATATAAAAAGCGTTATGTTCAGCCGGGCCAAACTTTGGATACCCTCCACCATATGTATACTGACAGTTACTTGAAATAACAGTTCCAACCCCCCGTGGAACTATTCTATTGTGAATGACCTTGAGAGAGTATTGACATTTATTAGAAATTACGTCTTCTACCCCACGAGGAACTATGCCTACCCCACGTGGAACTGCCGTGACTGCCGATTTAAGAAATAATGGGGGATGTCTGGGACATACCAAAAAGTGACCTATACCGACAATTGGTCCAAGATTTTTTGCAAGCCAAAATGCACATGAAATACAATTTTCAGAAATTGTTAATGGTGATTTTCCTTCAATCTCAAAACACCCCAAAACGTGGTCCAACATTGATGAAGGCAAGTTTATATGTGGGACTATACCTAAAGGTGATTAATATTGATTACACTGTTTAGGAAGATTGAGGACGAACCTAATATTATCGGTTTGTATGATCGTAATTATTAAATGGGAGCCGATATAGGTTAGTCTCCAACCACGGTAAATTGGGGGACCGTTATATGGGGGCTACTAGAATCGGGCAGATTTAGAGTCGTTTGCGTAAAATGGGACAAATTTATGTAAATCGATTTATAGCACACTTAACGCAAGCTATACGGTAAGCCGCACTGTTCAACATATAATCACAATCAGGCATATATATGGAAGCTATGTCTGCATCAGCACAAATTTCATGTAAATCGAAAGATGTATAAAATCCAACAAAAATATATATGGGGGCTATGTCTAAATCGGAACCGATTTCAACGAAACTTAGCACACATCATTCTAGGCTTAATCCAGTACGCTGTGTCAAATTTCGTGCAAATTGGAAGATATTTAGGGACTTTGGTACACCATTTATCTTAAATCGGACGAAAATATATCTATATGAGAAATACATCTAAATCTGAACCGATTTTTCCCAATTTCAATAGGGTTCGGCCCAAAGGCCTGTGCCAAATTTTATCCTATTCGGATCATAAATGCGACCTGTACTTTGTTTACAATTTAACATGGACAAACGGACGGACGTACGGACGGACATACATAAATCGACTTAAAAAGTGATTCTATGCATATTCTCAAAAGAAACCATGTGTCTATCTCGTTGCCTTTTGCATGTTACAAACATATGTACAAAAACATAATATCCTGTACCACAGTGTGGTGAATGGTATAAAAAGTATGCCTGTATAAGTTCGATACATTGCGTACGGCAATGTATATGTTCGATACATTGTTTCCCCTTCCACAGCATTACAATTAACTACTTTAATTGTCCGCTCTTCGGAGCCCAATGGGGAAATCTTCCCTGCATATCTTCCAGGAGCCTCATTCGCCTAGTTCGGATTGTAGGAGAGGGTTTCGCTCTCTTTTACTATATCTCCTGGAAGCCACATTCGCTTAGTTCGGATGCAGAGAGGCGCTTTCCAATGCTGTGGTCGTAGTTGTTGATCACGGCCTTGCTGTAGCTTTCTTGCCCATCGCAACATCACTTGCTTTTTAACTCTCGTTGATTAAACTTGCTTTCGAACTCTCGTAGAGTAAACTCTTGCATTATCGTTCTCGTAGAATAAACATCTCTCGCTATCGTCGTTAACGCACGCTAAGGTAAAGTCTTGTTTCTAACGAAACCCATCAACTTTACAATAAATATTGCAAATATTTACAAAACTCTATTTTGTCTTTCTTTTCTTTATTTTTGGGGTTTCACTGCTACACGGTATCACGCCAACAATGCCTTTAAAACTATTTCTCCCATTTGTCCTTAGTTTATTCTCTTCAATACCTATAAATTTCCCATTCCCTTCCGATAGAAATCACCATAAATTAACGCATATTCCTCTGCAAATGTTTTGTACTACTTCTTCTGTTTACAAAGAAGGTTTCGTTTACAGAAGCTATAAAGAATTCATTTAAAGCAAGTGTAAAACACAACACCACAACCGCCAATTTCTTTCGTTTACCATTTGCTAAGCGAGTGCAATGAAATGGAAAAAAGAAAAGAAACCACCGTTCACTATAAGCTAAGTTCGAAAAAAGCCTTACACCCGAAAAATTATTTGGGGATTTTAAATATTATAACTATTGGCAAGTAGTAATTAAATGAAAATTCCGTGTCGTAGTACAGTAGATAGTGTGCCAGATTACAAAACGATGGTGCTAAAAACCCAGAGGAAGTAAAAATGTTCTAAAGTAATTTTTGACTATTTGTAAAAAAAGTTTTCATTGTCTTCAGCTGAAATGAGTACGAAATACCCTTACATTCAAAAACCAAGATAGATAGACTTGTCCGAGGAAAATTGCAAAATTAATAAGTATCGATTTCAACCACTGCACTAAAACTATAGAATGTGTTGCTTCTAGTCGACGGTAGATTCCAGCCCAATTACTGACAGTGATCAGGAGCTCATCATAGTCCAAATAAACAACAAGAACTAACAACAGAATAAATGTGAAGAAAACACGAAAGAGAATTTCCTAAGAGAATCTGGAAAAACAACCAAGCAAGTAGCTAGAGAAGAGAAATAACATGGAGTCGCTTACGACAAAGCCATAGATTATGGAACTGATATATGCAGACAAATAAGAGGAACTCTAACAAAGCGAAAGCAGCATTCAACGACTGCTTGGTGTATAAAGACGCCCCAGGAAACCCAATATTCGAAGTATTTAGAAAATCGATTCTGCTATACATCAGTGAAACCTGGCTTGGTCTACCACCATGATGGTATACTTCTGTAGGTAGACAAACAAATGTCTGAACATGAAGGCTATTCTGGCCGAAAACCAAAAGCAACATTGAGCTGTAGAACCTAAGGAACCAGAAACTCATACCAAAGCAGTTTAAACGTAGGAAATGAAAATAGATTGGTCATTGTGGAGTTTTTAAATAATATATTGAGACGAAGAAACAATTATTGAGGACAGTCATAAGGGTGGAAGAAATATAACAGCTCGGATTTTTTAAAGAGTATTTAAGAATAAAAGTAACGCAGCCATAAGCTACCACATTTCGTCAGTTCGTCTGTCTATTGTAATCATGTCTGTCTATTGTAATTATGTTATCTGTCGTAGGAATTTCAGGCAGGCCAAGTTGGAACATTAGCTATGCCAGCTCAAGTTTTGGGGTAGCCGCTATATAAGGATACCCCAAAATGTGTTGTGTTTTGAAGATTTTAGTAATTAGTTGTGTTGGCGGGTTATTTGGGTACCATTTGTATTCTGTTTTTGGAAAATAGTCAGGAGTAATACGAAAGATATATAGGGGCTTTGGTGCACTATTTACTTTTAATCGGAGGAAAATATACATTGAAGCTATATCTACATCTGAATCGATTTTCACTATACATAGGGACTTTGGTGCACCATTTACATAAAATCGGACGAAAATATATGGGAGCTTATATCTAAATCTGAACCGATTTTCACAAAACTTAGCACACATTATTCTCGACTTAATTTAATACGCTATACCAAACTTAGTGCAAATCGAAGGACGGGAGTTTTGTGCACCATTTACTGCAAATCAGACGAAACTATATATGGGAGCTATATCTAAATATGAACCGATTTCAACAAAATTTTACAGATATTAAAATTTCTAAATTTCATCTAATTCCGATCAGAAGTGCGACCTGTACTTTGCTCACAAACATACATGGACGGATGGATAGACGGACGGACATGCATAAATCGGCTCAAAAATTGATTCTATATATATTCTCAATAAGAACCATGCGTCTATCTCGTTTCCTTTTGCCTGATACAAACATATGCACAAATACATAACACCCTGTACCACAGTGTGTGAAGGGTATGAAAATTAGTTTACAGCTTTTTGTTTGGTGCATTCAGTTGCGAGTTTCAGGGTGTTATAAATGAGAGTGAACAAAGAGAAAATTCGGTACATTTTACAGTTTTTCTTCGAAAAAGGCGAAAATGCAAGCCGGGCGGATAAAATTGTGTATGATGTTTATGGTTCCGATGCTATAACAGCCAATTTTATGTTAAAGAAGCACCTCGCACTGGTAGACAGGTCGTCGAAAATGTCTAGAAAATCGGAGAATTGATCGAACTTGACCGGCATTTTAGCAGTCGTAACATCGCCCAGGTGCTAAAAATCGATCATAACTGTTTTAAACCATTTACACCGAGATAAAAATAATAAAAAAATAAATTAATAATGGATTTCTTTTTTCGCCAACCTAATCTTTCGTGATTTCATGAACTTGTGCCTTAAATGCCGCACGTTTTTTTTTTTCTATTCAGAAAAAATATTTGATTGGACTGATTTATACATCGCTTTCATACACAGTTTACTCTATTGCATACAAAGGGTACTCCATAGACCCCATGTCGGCACGATTGACATGAAATTATGCATAGATTTCAGATTGGCATGTTAATATTTACATATTTAAGTTTAGTTTACATATTTAATTTATTCCAGTTCCATGTCGTTGGTCCGCCAAAGATGCTTTGTATGATAATCTCTGTATATATCCAAAGTTTGAACGTTCCTTTCTGGTTTGAACCGGTTTTTTAACTAGCATTTTAGTTAGGTGTACTTCCTAATTTGCAAATAACTTTTAACTGTCTACAGTGGCTGCGCGAAAATATTTACTTTCGTTGAAGCGGTTACAAATAGAGAAAACTTTGTAAATTGTACATCTCCAACTACAACAACAAGAACAACGACTACAGCGATGCTAATTTGTTAGCATCAGTGTATCTTTAGTTTTGTGGTCTGAGGATTTGTACCAAAATATCACAAGGGCAAGAAGATTTGTATTCGTAATGGTGTATCTCGAATAGGGGTATTAGCTAAGCCATATAACATTCAAAGTAAATTGCACAATTTGAATAGGAATGGAAAACTAATGAAAAAACTGCTAAAGAAGCCGTGTAAAATAGAAAGAAAACTCGAAACTACATTGAAATGTACTAAAAAGTGACTAAATAAAACAACAGAAATTTGTATTAGAATTGAGAATTAAATACAAAGTATATTTCTTGTTGATATTTTTCTGAAAAATCCTTGCCTATAGCGACAAGTATTTATAAAACAATAGTAGCCTAGCTGTTCTTGTTTTATTAGCCACAAATGTTCTACTTTTGCAAAAGAGGTTCTTCATATTCCCGTTCTCCAACAATAACACAAAAACTGGGTTATTGCAGTTGCCGTCAAAAACACACACTCACTCACAAATCAAAGAAAAAATCTCAGCAAAACCACAAAGAATGTCGCAAATGAATTTCTCCTTCTTAATTAAGAGGTGCAATTGACACAGGTGTTTCCTTTTCTATTTTTTCCTTTTGTTGTAGTTGTTTACTCCCCCCACCAACAAATGAAGAAGACAGCAATTGTTGTGACTACGATAGTATGTCATGACCTCTTAAAAAGCAAAAGGAGACTTCTATTTTTATGTGGCATAAGGACTACTGCATTATTTGAAGTAAACAAAGGTAGTATTAAAATTAATTAACAAAAGTTGTTACTTGTCTTCACTTTTCGTTGGATATATAAATACAACAAATAAGAATCTTACCTGTTGACTTATTAAAAGTTGACCTAATTAAGAAATAACCATTAAGGAGAGTAGTAATGTCGGACGGGGCCGACTATATGATACCCTTCACCACTATGGGTATATTAAACAGGACTATTAACATGAAATTGGATGAAATAAAATATGTGATATTTATCTAAATGTGATTCTACCTAGATCTATCCATAAACATGTCTTTCGTTTGTTACAATGGGACAAAAGTATGTAAATCGACTTCAAACAAATGTAAATAGGTCATCCGTTGGGCTATGTCTGTACTTCTAGAAAACGCAACTACGTAATTCTATGCTCAATTGTGCAAAGTTGATGTCAATCTGACTAACATGAGGAGTTTGATGCCCAATTTACTTGAAATCCGGCGAAAATATATATGGAAGCTCTATCGAAATATTAAGCGAATTCAAAAAAACTTGTCAGGTTAGGTTATACTAATTTCAGAACGTTTTATTCCTATTGGTTCAATTACTTAAAATCAATCTGTCGTGAATGTTCGCTAATTTTGTGGTGCTCTGTGCTCGTTTAAAAAATATTTAATTTCTAACAATATAATCTGTGTTTTTGTGGTAACAGTGTTTAAAAGTGTTGTGAAATAATTTTTGTGCATTTTGATATAATTGGAAGTGTGAAATATAACATATTTTTCCTAATATTAACTAATCTTTTTAATTCCAATTGGCATTTTGTTTCCATTCCCAATTGTTCCTTTGTTACATTAGCTTATTGTTGTTGTAACATTTCTTTTATTTTTATTTTGTTTGGTTATTTTGACATCTCAAAACAGAGTTGCCAAATTTTGTGTTTCATAAGAAATTCAAGAGATAGTAATTCCAGTAAATTCATAAATTAGTTAAAAAAAATAATAATAATAATTTTTAAAAATTGTTTGTCCTTACGAATTATATAATATTTCCGTAGATTATGAGTTGTGTGTCACTTGCTGGTTTTGCTTAATCAATGGCACGTTAAATGTGCTCGAATTAATGCAAAAGTAGTGGACACAATTAGGGATAATGTTGGTGTCCGTTGGTGCTGTGTCCATTGTCGAAAACTTTCAGCCGACTTTTATAACTTTGTAAAAGACTTGCAGTCGGAGCTTAGTTCGATAAAAAAGGAATTTACATCGTTATCAAAACGATTTGAGAATTTTTCAAATTTGTTCGACAAGTACCAAGAGCTTGATGAATTTGTATCATCACCGTCTGTGTCTGGGCAGAAACGTAAAAGGTCTGCGAAAAAGGCTCCCAATAAAGTCGTGCCTAGTCGCAAACCCACAGTTTCTGTTGGGAATACAGTGCCACAATCACCTTCCGTCAATATCACAGATACAACGGAAACTGATTGTGTCCAGACATATGCTAGTGTTGCGTCACATTCGGCCTCGGAAATCGTTAAGGATGTAAATGAAGTGATTAATCCAAAATCTGTGAGTATAAGTAGTGCTAGTCTGGAAAAGACTTCAAAACCTACTCACGGAAATCGGGAATCATCAGTTCAATCATCTAATGCGTCTTCCGTAGCTGGCACTAGCAATTCCCTCCAACCTGGTCAATGACCATTATCTATGGCTCCCACCATGAAAATGGTATTTGTATCTAGGTATGCACCAGATACCTCGGCTGAGGATATAAATTATTATATAAAATCAAAAATCGATGGAAATTTCTTTCTACGTTGTTATAAGCTCCGGTCTGCTTTCTCAGAAAGTAGATCATC
>NW_026880753.1:0-31807 GCF_032173495.1 Musca vetustissima | reverse complement strand
GAAAATTGTATCACGACACTATACAAATAACGTCTTTAATATAGACTCTGGTAAAAAAACTATTTGTATATATAGGTTCCCTTAAAAAAACTTAAATGTACTGACTGATAACAAGGTTCGAATCGGAGTCTATCTAACGCACCTCGACTTTGCAGTCCAGACCCATACGATTATCACCTCAGTCCACTCCTTTAAGAATAGACTTGGTTCAATGACAAATACAACTTCTATCTTAACTAATTAGAATGTTATAATTAAAAGAGAAAAAAGTCGTTATAATTTCTAGCAGTTTCGGGTGAGGTCGTCATTTTAATTTTAAATTACAGACTATTCACCACAGCAGGTGGGATTCTCAATAGCAACATCTCTGTGGCTGACGAATAATTTAACTAATATTGTACCATATTCTGGTCCTTGAAGGATTCTAGTGTGTAATTGCTTGTCTTTATAGATTTCTTGAGTGGCATTAATAGACGGTCAGAAAGATGGTCCGTAAGTATAGGGTACTTCTAACATTACTTATGATGAAAAAACTTATAATGGTCTTATTATAGACTACCAAAGAGAGGCTTCATAAGGAAAATCCATTATGAAAATGTCGATAAAATCGGTGAAATTATCGAAGGTGACCGGCATGTTAACAGTCGTAACATCACCTAGGTGTTAAAAATCGACTATAAAACTTTTTTAAACTATTTACATAAAGCTCGATTCCAAAAGAAGCTCGATGTTTGGGTGCCACAACAATTAACAGAAAAAAAGGACTTACGGCCAGGAAGGTTCAGCTATGCATTTGGTGGGACTGGAAGGGGATTTATTATTATAAGTTGCTTCCATATGGCCTTACTCTAAATTCTGACCTCTACTGTCAATAACTGGACCGTTGGAAGATAGCAATTGACCACAAACAACCAGAATTGGCCAACAGGAGAGGTGTCGTGTTCCACCAGGACAACGCTAGGCCACACACATCTACAGTAACTCGCCAGAAACTTTGGGAGCTTGGTTGGGAAGTTTTAATGCATCCTCCATACAGTCCGGGCTTGGCAGCAAGCGATTATCATATTTTGCTTGCATTGCAAAATGTCTTTAATGATAAAAAATTGATAACTAGGAAGGATTGTGAAAATCGACTATTAGAGTTTTTTGGCAAATAGAGCAAGGAGGCATTATGAAGTTTCCTTTAAAATGGCAACAAATCATACAAAAATACGGTGCACATTTGGCCCAAATCGGTCATTCCGAAGCATGTTAAATAAAGTCCTATAGTTCAGAATGGAGTCAGTATAGACGATCAGAAACGAGTGTAAGTAATATTAACAAGAACGGGACATTAGACAAAACCTGAATGGAGCCTGTATAGTTTGACTATAGCTGTTCAGTCGGGGAGATCTGATCAATATTGTTTCTCTACAAATAAACATCAGAAAGGGTGGTAATATTGTAATAAACTTTATGAGATCAGATGGGGTTGTCAATGGACTTGCATGAGGCCCTCCATAAATAACATAGTAAATAAATAGTCATGTTTTGGTATACATTTGATATATAGTTTATTGTGTCAATATTCTATAGGTCAGTCTCAAAGTTTTTTAGAACAAAACTGGAGCTGGGGCAGCAGCATAAGTCAAGGGTGCAGTGTAAGCGAAAGGAGCAGCATAGGTGGCAGCGTATTTGGCAACAACTGGGGTCGAGTAAGCAACGGGGGTGGTGTAAGCAGCAGCTACTGGAGCGGCGAAAGTCTTAGCAACAACAGGGGCGGCGAAAGTTTTAGCGACAACAGGGGCAGCAACGGGAGCAACAATTGGAGCAGTGGCAATACCATTGTAATTGCGGGCAACATATTGGCTACTGGTGGCAGTCACAAAGGGAGCTGGGGCAGCAGCAACAACAGCGGCGGGTGCGGTGTAAGCCAAAGGAGTAACCAAACCGGGCTTGGCGGCAGCACAGGCAATGACAGCGAAGATAACAACGGCCTAAAGGAGACGAAAGAAGTTATTAATATTTTAAAGAAAATTGATGTAGAATTTTCACTACTTACGAATTTGATCATTTTGAATATAGGTCTGATGATTTGAAATGTGATTACTCTGATAAGTAAGTGACTTCTGATGCCAAATATAGAATTAAGTCAAGTATTTATAGTGAATAAAAATGTGCCGTCTTGTCGTTGTCAACAAATTAGTTTCAAAAGTTATTTCAAACCAACTGCCAACTATATGCTTCAGTGTGCTGTTGATTTCTTTAGCAATATAAACATTGCTTATTTAACACACAATTAAAATGCGGGACACAGTTTGTGGGGCGTTTTTTTTTTTCAAATAATAAAATATTTAAATATTTTACTTTGTTTCTGTAAATTTATGAAACTCACTTTAAACTCAGTAGAGGTAACGGTCATTCTTGTAGATTTCAAGAACATTTGATGTGGAAGGTGAACTATTTATATTTTAAATGATATGCCTTCTCATATTTAAAATTAACGTTTAACTGAAGGTGAATGAAATTGTATCACTATTTCGTATAAATAGTTAACTCCGTTATTGGATTGATATCAGAAGTCATTTACTTATCAAAGTAATCACATTCCAAAACCACAAATCTCAATTCAAAATGTTCAAATTCGTAAGTATTGAAACATTTCCATCGAATCAGTATAAAATATTAACTATAATTTTCACTTTCTTTAGGCCGTTGTCATCTTCGCTGTCATTGCCTGTGCTGCTGCCAAGCCCGGTTTGGTTACACCCTTGGCTTACACTGCACCCGCTGCTGTTGTTGCTGCTGCCCCAGCTCCATTTGTTACTGCCACCAGTAGCCAATATGTTGCCCGTAACTACAATGGTATTGCCACTGCTCCAGTTGTTGCTCCCGTTGCTGCCCCTGTTGTTGCTAAGACTTTCGCCGCCCCTGTCGTTGCCAAGACTTTCGCCGCTCCAGTAGCTGCTGCTTACTCTACCCCCGTTGTTGCCAAATACTCAGCCACCTATGCTGCCCCTTTCGCTTACTCCGCACCCTTGTCTTATGCTGCTCCAGTTTTGTTCTAAAAACTGTAAACCTTGAACAAAGATCAACATGACAACAAATAAATTATTTAATTAACAAAAGAAAAATCACTCAAGACTTGTTTTATTATATTAACTTCGTATATCACGAATTCCATGTCACGCATTCTTACAGCGTGCGAAATATAATCGTTTGTTTAGTAAAAAAAAATAGTTTCCGAAATTTCTTTTGCAATTTTTATTAAATAGTTTTACGCCTTTTACAATACTTGCTAATTTTTATACCCTACACAACTATGTTGTCAGGGTATTATAGCTTTGTGCAGCCCCAAAAGTTTGTAACGCCGCGAAATATTGGTCCTAGACCCACCTTTAAGTATACCGATCGTCATATCTCGACTAGCTGAACCGATCTAGACATGTGTGTCCGTCCGTCTGTCCATTATAATTTGTAAACACGATACAGGCCACAGTTATGGACTTCACGAAATTTTCACGAAATTTTGCATGTAGGATGGGTTCTGGCCAATGAAGACCCCTATTGTTTTTGGGAAAGATTGGTTAATATTTAGGGGATGAAATGGACCAAATACTAAATTTTTGTCGGTTTTTCTGGTCGCTCCAGAGGCCGCAGTAATGGCTCGAACATCTCGAAATTTTGCATGGAGAAGGGGATCGGGCCAAAGAATAAGCATGCATGTTTTGATAAAGATCGGTCAATATTTAGCGGGCCAAATGGACCCTGACTTTTGTGTGAAAAATGACAAAATTTGTATTCTACAGCGTATATATTTGTCCCTGATGATCAAAGACCCGAGAAGTTGATTTTATTTCCAAGAGGAGTGGTTGACCTTTAAATCAATACCAATTATATTGTTGTATGTGCTCGGATGTGGCAGTTACACCCAAATATTTACAGGTATCTCCGTATACGTATATTATTTAGTAACCCATTACCATACTGGAGGACGGAAATATAGCGCTGATCGCTTTGAAATGTTCCATAAGGTTCCAGTTATGGTCAAGGACCACGCCTATAATTTTCGGTGATGATCAGATAATAATTTTGGAATAAAGTGGACCGAAAACTTAATTTTTTGTTTTATTTTCGAGTCGATCTATAGACCACAAATGAAAGCCGAAAGAATCTGGAATCTGGACAATAGATGTACTGAATACTCGAAATATTCGGAAAATATGTCACGGTGAGGTGCTGTTTACCTCTAATCGGACAAGAGGGGGAAAATATCACGAAATATTGCCCAGGCTAGGAATAAACATCCGCAAAAAAAATTGAGTTCCGTGGTAGTTGTGTAGGGTATCGTATGGTCGGCCCCGTCCGACTATACTGCTCCGCTCACTGGTTTTATGAATATGTTTGTAAATTTCGGAGATATTAACCAAAATTTAGCGAACGCACGCGCTACAAATTTTTCCATTTAAAATTTGGATATCAGTTTCGACATGAAATTTCTGCGAATTGGCTGGAGAAAAAAATGGGGATTTTTTTACAGCTATAAGGAGTTATTCAAGATTATATTGAAATTTAATTTTTTGGAGAAAAAAATTTGACAGAGAAAGAATTTGACATGTTACTATCGTAACGCACCATTACACACATGTACTAAAAAAATTAAATTCAAAACAGAACGATTTAATTGTGCTAAATTTTGTTATTATAGCTTTGTGTGGCCCCAAGACCTTTAGTATATCATTATGCAATTATGGACCAATCGTCACGAAATTTTTGCCTATAAGTCCGATTCTAAACCAACTTATTGGGGAAAATGTAACATGTGCGTGACGGATACAATATTTGTGTATAAATCTAATAAATATATGCCCATGTTACTCTCCACTACTATAGAATTTATATAAAAACCAGTCAGCGGAGCAGTATAGACGGACGGGGCCGACCATATGATACCGTACACAACTACCACGAAAAGCAAACTTTCGGGCAATATTTCGTGATATTGCACTTTTTGCCGATTATAAATCAACAACTCCACTTTCTAAGTCTTTCATATTTTCCAAAATGTATTTTCTTGAAGTGAATTTTACGCCATAAAATAAAAATTGGTCACTTTAGGTTTTGGTTGATTTGACCCTTGGAAAATTGACCGATCATCATCTAAACAGCCACTCTAAATATTTGGTCAGATCCCCTTCACCTTGTAAAATATGTGATGTTCTACATATAATAATTGCCTCAAGAGCGACTATAAAATCTGACAAAATTAAAGTTTTCGGTTCATTGCACCCCCTAAATGAAATCTCAACTTCACCGAAAACTATAGGCGTCGTCCTTGACCGTAATCGGAAATTCATGTACAATTTCAAAGCGATCAGCGCAACATTAATAGAAATACTATGCACATAGTCAACTTTACCTAACTACGTATAACTCCCACATCAGAGTACATACAGCCATATAATTGGTAACAATTTGAAGGTCAAAAACTCCTCTTGGATATACTATCAATTTCTCGGGTATATGTCATTTAGGAGTAAATATATACGCCATGGAATCCAAATTTTGTCATTATTCATACAAAAGTCAGGGTCCAATTGACCCGCTAATTATTGACCGATCTTTATCAAAACATTCTTTGGCCCGATCCCCTTCTCCATGTAAAATTTCACGATGCGGCCTCTGGAGCTACCAGAAAAACCGACAAAAATTTAATATTTGGTCCATTTCATGTGCAAAATATTAACCGATTTTTAGCAGAAACAATAGGGGTCTTCATTAGCCAGAACCCATCCTACCTGAAAAATTTGGTGAAGATTGGTCCATAACTGTGGCCTGTATCGTGTTTACAAATTATAATGGACAGACAGACGGACGGACACACATGTCTAGATCGACTCAGCTAGTCGAGATATGACGAACGGTATACTTAAAGGTGGTTCTAGGACCAAAATTTCACGGCGTTACAAACTCTTGGGGCTTCACAAAGCTATAATACCCTGACAACATAGTTGTATAGGGTATAAATAGTTTATAGTTTATAATGAGGTCTATATGTCTTATAAAATATGTTGATACTTAAATATAAATAAGGAAATTGAACTTAGCAGCTATATTGAAATTATATAATTAAAGAAAAAATAAAGTTCCACTCAAGTATCTGTAAAAAAAGTTAACAGGAATAAGTCTCGAGCTAATTCAAATTCATTGAAACGATAAATTAAATGAAATATAAATTGAAGAGAAACCCGATAAGGAAAGTAGTAAAGTCGACACCCTTCACCACTTTGGGTATATTCAACAGATGTATCCTAACAAACGTTGCCTTTTCGAAGGAACATTGACATGAAATTGAACGAAATATGTGATATTTATCTATAGTAAACCTAATAACATCAATCCCACCACATGCCATTCTGAAACCTATTCTAAATTTTGGTATGCTTCACTGTTTTAAAAGTAATATCAATCAGGCCCCATTGATTATTTGGTGTACAATAAACATGAATAGATCGAAATTATATATGGAAGCTATGCTATATCTAATTGCAGTACTTTGTGTCAATCGGCCTAGCTATGGTTCTTTAGTGCAGCATTTACTTAAAATCGGACGAAAGTATAAATTGGAGCTATATGTAAATCTGAACAGATTTCATTGTACAAAATTGTGTGCCAGTCTGCCAAACTTTGGGTTTTTAGTGCACAATTTACATTAAGTTGGACGAGAATATATACGGTAGTTATATCTAAATCTGAACCGATTTTCACGTAACTTACGTAATTCTAGAATCATTTCAGTGCGCTATACCAAATTTCGTGCAAATTGAAGGAAATATAGGGGCTTTTGTGTCCCATTTATATAAAATCGAACGAAACTATATATGGGAGATGTATCTAAATCTGATACAATTTCAATAGGGTTCGTCCTTGGGCCATAGAAATGAGCTGTGCCAAATTTCAGCCAAATCGGATCATAAATGCGACCTGTACTGTGTATACAATTTAATATACACAGACGGAAGGACGGACATACATATATCGACTCAGAAAATAATTCTATGCATATTCTCGGCATAATACCCTGTACCACAGTGTGGTGAAAGGTATATTTATGCAGGGTGAGATGAAAAAACTACAATCAACTTCAGACTGCTGTCAAAATTATTCCAGTGACAGCTCATTATATTGTTTACAAGCGTACAAAAGCATTTTGGTGAGAATTTTCCAAGAAAAAAAAACAGTAAGGAAAGTAGTAAAGTCGGACGGGGCCGACTATATGATACCCTTCACCACTTTGGGTATATTCAACAGATGAATCCTAACAGACATCACATTTTTAAGGGACCAGTAAAAAGAAATTGGATCCATAAACATGACATTCAGCAACCTATACTAAATAGAAGCTATATCTAAATCTGAACCGATTTCGAAGATTTCAGGAAACTTAACACACATAATTCCAGACTTAATTCATAACGCTGTGCCAAATTTCGTGCAAACCGAAAGATATATAGGGACTTTGGTGCACCATTTACATTAAATCGGACGAAAATATATATGGGAGCTATATCTAAATCTGAACCAATTTTTCCCAATATCAATAGGGTTCGTCCTTGGGCCAAATAAGTGACCTGTGCCAAATTTTATCCAAATCGGATCATAAATGCGACCTGTACTTTATTCACAAAAATACATGGACGGACAGACGGACATGCGTAAATCGACCCAGAAAGTGATTCTATGCATATTCTCAAAAGGAGCCATGGGTCTATCTCGATTCCTTTTGCTTCTTACAAACATATGCACAAAGACATAATACCCTGTTATTCGTAATGGAATTCAAGCGTCATAGTGTGCTTAAACCTTTTGTGGTAGCGTAGCCCGATATCAAGGAAGTGGGCGAAAGAAAACAAGAACATCAGCAGAAATGGTTCGAAAAGTAAAGAAGCGACTTGATTGAAACCCGCGTCACATTGGCCGAAAAATGGCTCGTGAGCTGAACATATCGCAATATTCCATTCGGCAAATATTGAAAATCAGCTCGGGGTAAAACCATTGACATTTTAAAAAGTGCAAGAACTTACACAGCAACAGAAAGAAAATAGACTCAAAAGACCTAAAAAGTTACTTCGCTTGGCCGAAAGTGGTGAACTGCCGAATTTGGTTTTGCTCCGATGATAAATCATTCGTCGTCCAGCAGTTTGTAAACAAAAAAATGATCGTCTTCACTTGCCAAAGAGGTCAGCTGAAAATGTGCACCTTCGGTTGACCACCAGAACTCAAGCGCCGCCATGGTGATGGTGCGTACCGCCATAACTGCCGATTTTCGCTTTCCGCTCATATTAATTGACCGTGACATCATAATAAATGCCGAATATTATCGCTAAAATATTCTTGAGGATGTATTAAAGCCTTGTACATGCAAACATTTTGGCTACAGATCTTGGACATTCCAACAGACCTTGGACTCAGCACCATTGCACTCAGCACGCGCCACCCAAGAATGGTTACAAAATGAGGTTCCTCGCTACATTTCCAGCGCGCAATGGCCAAAATCTCCGGATACCAATCCGTTGGACTATTGAGCAGTGTTGCCGTTTGAAAATTTTATTTCCGCCCAAAATTCCCCCTAAAAAGTGCCAAAATCAATAATTTATGCCCAAAAATTTAAGCGTTAAAGAAAAGATACAAATATTAAAAGAGCGGGTCCTTTTTGTTCTATATTTTTTTAAAGGCTGAAAAGTACACTGTTTTGCAGCATGGAAGTATGGAAAAATTGATTTTTAGTTTTTTTGATGTATTTGATTTAAAAATTTGTACTTTGTTGCGGCAAAATTCCCTAATCGAAATATTTGTTTAGACTCCATGTGTCTTTGGACCAAATCCGATTCGACAATTTGGAGTCCATTTACAAATGACCCTCTCTCTGTCTGTCTGGATGACTGGTGCGCACGATATCTTTCAAAAGAAGTAACATATTTCATCCAAACTTAGCACATATTAATGTTTAAATCAAGATCGGAGATGGAGAACATCGAACCACTCCTTCCAGTACCACCCCACAAAACGTCGAAATTTTTATTTTTTTTTTCCCCATCCAATATCTGTTGAACGGAATGTCTGATTTAATCTTTCCACCTACTTTTACCAAAACTATATCAAGTTCGAAGGTTGTAAATTTTGATTTCATGCATTGATTGCACATCGTAATATCTTACCAAATCTGAATTAAACCCGAATATGTGGCCTCTAGGGCATAACTCTTTGAAAAAAGCATATACCTTATATAAAGAGAATGGTAAATACTGTGTGGTCTAAAAATGAAAGGCCTTAATACTTATTCTTAATATAAATTTTGGGCAATTATCGGTCACAATATAATAAACAATTTTCCACCTTGGCACTAGAGTAGTTTCATAGACCCCAGTAAACCGGGACTGACCATACAACACCCTTCACAAATACGACTGAACATGAGAAAAAATTCATCAAGATTGAATTTTTAAGTTTCATATAAGTTTTATTGTATTACGGGGAAGAACATTAAAATAGCTTTCGAAAATGATAAAAATCAAAAAAATCGGTTAAAAAATGAATGACTTATACACATTTTTGTATTGATTCTATGCATATTCTCTAAAGGAACTATGGGCCTATCTCGTTTCCTTTTGCCTGTTACAAACATAACGGTTTATAACAGGAAACGATACAGACCCATATTTCCTTTGGAGAATATGCATAGAATCAATACAAAAATGTGTATAAGTCATTCATTTTTTAACCGATTTTTTTGATTTTTATCATTTTCGAAAGCTATTTTAATGTTCTTCCCCGTAATACAATAAAACTTATATGGCTTGATATCATAATTTCATCGTACAGTACGAAGAAAAATAAATTTTGTCATTTTATGCGTATTTTTTCACATTTCAACCGCTGTAACTCAGCCAATCCTCAACCGATTTACCAAATATATATCTTGTTTGAAAGGAAAAATTGTACTCTTCGAATGAAAAAAAGAATAATATAAATCCGTTATAAAGTAAATAAGTTATTCAAGTTTCAAATGGAAAATCTATGAAACCACGTTTTTCTCTATATTTACCGTTATAAAATTAATTTTCGAAGTGACCCAGAAAAACCAAAGGTATTTTTGTGATCCAGGGACTCGAACTAAGCAGAATTGGTACATTAGAATTCTTGAAAAAAAAATTTTTGTTATTTTGTAGCACAGTGTTATTGATGAATGGCGGTAAATTGATGAATATTTGCGAACAAAATTTGATAGACAGTATGATGGACAGACTTTTTGAACTTATTCAAAATAAGGGAGAGTTTGATGATTTTATTGTTTACAATAACTGAATGGGTCCATTGTATTTATCAACTAACATACCAATTGAATAAAAGGTTCATATATAGTTATGATACGCAGTGTAGTAGTCGTCTTTGAGTAGAACCGAATTCACATACAAATGGCTATTAATCCATAAATACAAATTACAATGGACAGACGGGGGAAAAACATATGTAAATCGAATCAGCTAGTCGAAATGTATCGGTAGTCTTGGAGTAATATTTCGCTGTTTTACAAACTCTTGGGACAATAAAATTTCTCACAACATATTTATGTAGGGCATATAGAAATATAGAAAACCAGTAAGGAAAGATCAAAAGTCGGACGGGGCCGACTATATGATACCCTTCACCACTATGGGTACATGCAAGATATGTTAATATATACAATATCCTGTAGATATAGAAATTTCTTATACATCAGTCGGGACCTAATTCAGTACTCTGTGAAAAATTTAGCTTCAATCCGAACAATATTGGGAGCTTGGTGCACAATTTACTTTAAATTGGACGAAACTATATATGGGAGCTATATCTAAATCTGAACCGATTTCAACTAAACTTCGCATTCATCAATGACCTAATTTAGTACGCTGTGCAAAATTTTGTCGCAATCGAAAAAATATTGGCAGTATGGAGCTTCATTTACATAAAATGGCACGAAACTATATCTAACTCTGTACCGATTACAACAAAATTTTACATACATTCAGTACTCTGTGCACAATTTTACTTTAGTCGTCCACTATTGGGAGTTTGGTGCACTATTTACATTAAATCGTACGAAACTATAAATCGCACAAAGACATAATACCCTGTACCACAGTGTGGTGAAGGGTATAAAAATGTAAATGTGCCGGAAACGAACAAATGCCCAAAATCTGCCCAAGTCGTAAATTTTACATTATTTATGCCCACTTTTGGGCATAAATGCCCACTTTCGGCAACACTGCTATTGAGTCTGGAGTATTTTGGAAAGCAAGGTTGGCAATAAAAAAATACCAAATTGTCGATAACCTCAAGCGAGGTTATACCACATTATTCACACATTTTTTTAAATCACCTTTAATGGAATTTTAAATTTGTTCTCAAATATCTCTTAAATTTTTTGAATGAAAATACAACAAATTCGGGTAGAAAATAAAAATTTGCCTATCTAAAAACAAATGGGTGTCATATTAGCATCGCCTACTCTAGTATTATCATTACCACACCAGAAGGCGGAATCGGATGATATTTAAGAGCTTAAATGAAATGTCAAATCGTTAAAATCGACTTCCATGGGATTCTCTATCGAATCCCATCCGATTCTCTATAAGTTACACAAGAAATAAATACATAATCATGTTTTTTTGTTTAACTTTGATATACATAATTTATTTGGTCGATATTCAACAGTTCAGTCTCAAAGTTTTTTTTTAGAACAAAACTGGAGCTGGGGCAGCAGCATATGTCAAGGGTGCAGAGTAAGCGAAAGGAGCAGCATATGCGGCAGCGTATTTGGCAACAACTGGAGTCGAGTAAGCAGCAGCAACAGGGGTGGTGTAAGCAGCAGCTACTGGAGCGGCGAAAGTCTTAGCAACAACAGGGGCGGCGAAAGTTTTGGCTACAATAGGGGCAGCAACGGGAGCAACAACTGGTGCGGTGGCAATACCATTGTAGTTACGGGCAACATATTGGCTACTGGTGGCAGTCACAAAGGGAGCTGGGGCAGCAGCAACAACAGCAGCGGGTGCGGTGTAAGCCAAAGGAGTAACCAAACCAGGCTTAGCGGCAGCACAGGCAATAACAGCGAAGATGACAACGGCCTAAAGGCGACGAAACAAGTTATTAATATTTTAAAGAAATTTGATGTAGAATTTTCACTACTTACGAATTTGAACATTTTGAATTAAGTGTTGTGGTTTTGAAATGTTATTACTCTGATAAGTAAGTGACTTCTGATGCCAAATGTAAAATTAAGTCAAGTATTTATAGTGAATAAAAATGTGCCGTCTTGTCGTTGTCAAAAATTAGTTTCAAATGTTATTTCCAACCAACTGCCAGCCATATGCTTCTGTGTGCAGTGGATTTCTTTAGCAATATAAACATTGCTTATTTAACACACAATTAAAATGCGGGACACAGTTTGTGGGGCGTTTTTATTTCAAATAATAAAATTATATTTAAATATTTCATTTATTTTGTTTCTGTAATTTTAGGGAACTCGCTTTTAATTTTGTGGAGGTAACGGCAATTCTTGTAGATTTCAAGAACATTTGATGTGGAAGGTGAACTATTTATATTTAAAATGATATGCCATTTCATATTCAAAATTAACGTTTAGCTGAAGGTGAATTAAATTGTATCACTATTTCGTATAAATAGTTAACTTCATTGTTGGATTGATATCAGAAGTCATTTACTTATCAAAGTAATCACATTCCAAAACCACAAATCTAAATTCAAAATGTTCAAATTCGTAAGTAGTGAAAATTCTACATCAATTTTCTATAAAATATTAATAACTTGTTTCGTCTCCTTTAGGCCGTTGTCATCTTCGCCGTCATTGCCTGTGCTGCTGCCAAGCCCGGTTTAGTTACACCCTTGGCTTACACCGCACCCGCTGCTGTTGTTGCTGCTGCCCCAGCTCCCTTTGTGACTGCCACCAGTAGTCAATATGTTGCCCGTAACTACAATGGTATTGCCACCGCTCCGGTTGTTGCTCCCGTTGCTGCTCCTGTTGTCGCTAAAACTTTCGCCGCCCCTGTTGTTGCTAAGACTTTCGCCGCTCCAGTAGCTGCTGCTTACACCACCCCTGTTGCTGCTGCTTACTCGACCCCTGTTGTTGCCAAATACGCTGCCACCTATGCTGCTCCTTTTGCTTACTCTTCACCCTTGACTTACGCTGCTGCCCCAGCTCCAGTTTTGTTCTAAAAAAACTCTGAGACTGAACTATAGAATATCAATACAATAAATTATATACCAAAATTAAACAAAATCATTATTATTTATTTACTCTATTACTTATAGAGGGCCACCTACTGTTAATAGAGAATTCCATCTGATCTTCTGTTTATGCCAATTACGAAAAATATTCCATTTAATTACTCTGAACCATTTAATTTACCTGTTGTCCCAATTATAAAATCTATGAGTCTAGACTAGAAAATGATTGTTGATAGTATGGTACCTACTGTTACCCCCTCTGAATCTATGGGAATGCAGCTCCTGCATCTATAGCGAAATCAAAACCTCTTATAAGCCTGCACTTTAATGTTGGACAAGCAAATAAATTCACTTCCTTATGAAGCCTACCTTTGGTAGTGTAAAATTACACCATTCTGACATTTTATTCGTCGTTGACAATTCCTTATATTTTACTGACCCTTTCTGGCATATATTAAGGTCACTCCAGAATCTGACATTTTTTCTGTCGAATTTTTCGTCTACCTACAATTAAAATTTATAAGTGACCATCACCCGAAACTACTGTCTGGGGTCTAAGATAGGGGCTAGAAATTAAAATGACTTTTATACTTACAACTTTGTGGTATTTAAGATTGTTTTACGGATTGAGGTAATTGTCATGGATCGGATGAGATTCTGGTCGTTTTGAAACGTTGAGCCCAAAGAGAAATTTAAAACCATAGCTACGGAGTAACCTCAGGCTGGAACCAATTTTTTTAAGCTTCGTGAATTAAATATTTTATACACAATGTGAAATATAACAGAAGAAACAGAATGCAGATTGGATCGGTAAATTTTTTTGGTTAGATAGTCGATTATTAATACATACAACTATCATTAACACAATATACACATAATATCGAGATCACGTAAATTTAAATTTAACACTAGAACGCCGAAGGCGGTCGTTTTGACCGCTTTCCAATTTCAAGTACAAAAGCAACTTTTTGTACCTCATAGAATTACGTTTATTATAAACCAGTAAGGAAAGTAGTAAACTCGGACGGAGCCGACTATATGATACCCTTCACCACTATGGGTATATTAAACAGGACTATTAACATGAAATATATATGGGAGCTATATAGACCGATTTTCTCGAAACTTGGCAGACATCACTCTAGGCTCAATTCAGTACGTTATGCCAAATTTCGTGCAAATCGAAGGATATATAGGGACTTTGGTGCACCATTTATATGAAACCGGAGAAAACTATATATGATTTTCACGAAACTTAGCAAATTGCCAAATTTCGTGCAAATCGAAAGATATATAAGTACTTTGTGGCACCATTTACATGAAATCGGACGAAACTATATATGGGAGCTATATCTAAATCTGAACCGATTTTCTCAAAACTAGGCAGACATCACTTTAGGCTTAATTCAGTACGATATGCCAAATTTCGTGCAAATCGAAAGATATATAGGGACTTTGGGGCACCATTTACATGAAATCGGACGAAACTATATATGGGAGCTATATCTAAATCTGAACCGATTTTCTCAAAACTTGGCAGACATCACTCTAGGCTTAATTCAGTACGATATGCCAAATTTTGTGCAAATCGAAAGATATATAGGGACTTTGGGGCACCATTTACATGAAATCGGACGAAACTATATATGAGAGCTATATCTAAATCTGAACCGATTTTCTCAAAACTTGGCAGACATCACTCTAGGCTCAATTCAGTACGTTATGCCAAATTTCGTGCAAATCGAAAGATATATAGGAACTTTGGGGCACCATTTACATGAAATCGGACAACATCAGACAGACAGAGAGACATCACTCTAGGCTCAATTCAGTACGTTATGCCAAATTTCGTGCAAATCGAAAGATATATAGGGATTTTGATCCACCATTTACATGAAATCGGACGAAACTATATATGGGAGCTATATCTAAATCAGGACCGATTTTCACGAAACTTGGCAGACATCACTCTAGGCTTAATTCAGTACGATATGCCAAATTTCGTGCAAATCAAAAGATATATAGGGACTTTGGGGCACCATTTACATGAAATCGGAGGAAACTATATATGGGAGCTATAACTAAATCTGAACCGACTTTCACGAAACTTGGCAGACATAATTCTAGGCTCAATTCAGTACGTTATGCCAAAATTGGTAAATCGAAAGATATATAGGGACTTTTGATATACATGAAATCGGACTATATATGGGATATATCTAAATCTGCATTTTCACGAAACTTTACATGAAATCGTGCAAATCGATATATGTGGACTTTGGTGCACCATTTATATGGACGAGCTATATCTAAATCTGGACCGATTTTCATGAAACTTGGCAGACATCATTCTAGACCTAAATGATTAGGCTGCAAATTTCGTGCAAATCGAAAGATATATGTGGACTTTGGTGCACCATTTTCATGAAATCGGACGAAACTATATATGGGAGCTATATCTAAATCTGGACCGATTTTCATGAAACTTGGCAGACATCATTCTAGACGTAAATGATTAGGCTGTACCAAATTTCGTGCAAATCGAAAGATATATAGGGACCGTTTACATTAAATCGGTTAAATATATATATGGGAGCTATATCTAAATCTGAACCGATTTTTCCCAATTTCAATAGGGTTCGTCCTTAGGCCGAATAAGTGACCTATGCCAAATTTCATCCAATTCGGATCATAAATGCGACCTGTATTTTGTTTACAATTTAACATGGACAGACGGACAGACGGACGGACGAATTGATATAAGTACTTTTTTAGGAATTTTAATAATTCCATCTATATACTGATTAATACCATCTCGATATCATATTTTTTGAAATAATATTTTATTAACTCTTCATAAGGAATTCAAGACACTACTTGGCCCTATAGGAGCTAATGGATCTACATTTATTTTTATTTCTTTATTCTCTATAATTTTATTTAATAATTTTATAGGTTTATTCCCTTATATTTTTACTAGTACAAGTCACTTAACATTAACATTAGCTCTTCCTCTATGATTATGTTTCATGTTATATGGATGAATTAATAATACTCAACATATATTTGCTCATTTTTTGAGTCATGATCACTGTGGAGGTGTAAAATTGAAATATGTTGGAAGTTTTAGAAATTTGTACTAATGCGTACTAAATTTGGTACAATTTATATTGTGGGTGAAGCGATAAATTTAAAAACATGAAGTTTTGATTTAGGATCACTGTGAAGGTGTAGAATTGGGGTATGTATGAAGTTTTGGAATTTAGCACTACTGTGTACTAAATTTGGTACAATTTGAATTGTGGGTAAACCGATAGTGTTGGAATCCTGAAACTTGGGTTTAGGATCACTTCGGAGGTGTAAGATTAAGATATGTAGGAAGTTTTAGAAATTTGTACTAATGCGTACTTTAGTACAATTTAAATTGTTGGTGAAGCGATAGAGTTGAAATCATGAAATTTTGGTTATGGATGCCTGTGAAGGTGTAGGATTGGGTATGTATGAAGTTTTGAAAATTGGTACTACTGTGTGCTAAATTTTGTACAATTTGAAATGTGGGTGAACCGATAGTTTTGGAATCATGAACCTTGGATTAAGGATCACTGGGGGGTGTAGATTTTGGTTAAGTAGAAAGTTTTGGAAATTCGTACTACTGTGTACTATATTTAGTACAATTTGAATTGTGGGTGAACCAATAGAGTTGGAATCCTGAAATTTGAATTTGGAATCATTGTGGGGGTGTAGGATCGGGGTATGCAGGAAGCTTTGTTGGATGATTGAGGAGGGTACTTGTGGAAATAATGTGTGCTAAATTGAACTAAATTTGGATTTGGGTGAACCTTTAGATCTCGAATCATGGAATTTGATACTAAATGGTACTCAAATTTAATTTATGGTCGATATTAATGTGTGGATTGTTTTTTCAGACATATGTAGTTTTCTGTGAAAATAAAATAATATGTTAATACATGTTTAAGTTTTTCCTAAATTCGCTAACGAAGTTGCGGGCATATTCAAGTTATATATTAAAATTATTTAAAATATTATTTAAAATAACTCAGAGTCTATAACATTAATTGTAATTTCAAAAATAAAACAAGTCAAGAATTGTTTTTCTTTTTTGTTTTTTTTTTTATTAAATTAATTATTTGTCATGGAGTTCTTTGGTCAAGCTTGGCAGTTTTTAGAACAAAACTGGAGCAGCGTAAGACAATGGCGAGGAGTAAGCGAAAGGAGCAGCATAGGTGGCAGCGTATTTGGCAACAACAGGTGTAGAGTAAGCAGCAGCGACAGGTGTGGTGTAAGCAGCAGCTACTGGAGCGGCAAATGTCTTTGCAACAACAGGGGCGGCAAATGTCTTGGCTACAACAGGAGAAGCAACGGGAGCAACAACTGGGCCAGTGGCAATACCATTATAGTTACGGGCAACAAATTGGCTACTGGTGGCAGTCACAAATGGAGCTGGGGCAGCAGCAACAACAGCAGCGGGAGCGGTGTAAGCCAAAGGAGCAACCAAACCGGGCTTGGCGGCAGCACAGGCAATGACAGCGAAGATAACAACGGCCTAATTTTGGATAAATCTATTGTTAATATCGTATATCAATTTAATGCAAAAATGTCAATACTTACGAATTTGAACATTTTGTGTTAAGGTTTGTTGATTTGAAATTTTATTACTCGAAAAAGTAAGTGACTTCTGATATCAATCCAATAATGAAGTTAACTATTTATACAAAAAATGGATACAATTAATTTGTCTTATGTTTAAAGACACATCATTTAAAATACAAACTACTGACCTTACACATCATATGTTCTTGAAATCTACAAGAATTACCATTACCTCCGCTAAGTGGATTCCATACAGAAACAAAATAAATGACATATTTAAATATAATGTTATTATTTGAAATACAAGTGGCCCACTACATGTGTCCCGAATTTTAATTGAACATGCGTTGTGTTTATTTCTAAAGAAACCCAATGCATACTGACTGATATGATTAGCTATGGATTTGAAACAATTGTTGAAACGAATTCATTATTAAAGACAAGACGGTAAACTTTTATCCACTATAAATACTTGGCTTTATTATTTATTTGGTATCAGAAGTCGCTTACTTATCAGAGTAATAACATTTCAAATTCACAAATCTAAATTCAAAATGTTCAAATTCGTAAGTATTAAAGCTTTCACATCAAATTGATACAAAATATTAACAATTTGTTTCGTCTCCTTTAGGTCGTTGTCATCTTCGCTGTCATTGCCTGTGTTGCCGCCAAGCCCGGTTTGGTTACACCCTTGGCTTTTACCGCACCCGCAGCTGTTGTTGCTGCTGCCCCAGCTCCCTTTGTGACTGCCACCAGTAGCCAATATGTTGCCCGTAACTACAATGGTATTGCCACCGCACCAGTCGTTGCTCCCGTTGCTGCCCCTTTTGTTGCTAAAACTTTCACCGCCCCTGTTGTTGCCAAGACTTTCGCCGCTCCAGTAGCTGCTGCTTACACCACCCCTGTAGCTACTGCTTACTCTACCCCTGTTGTTGCCAAATACGCTGCCACCTATGCTGCTCCTTTCGCTTACTCCGCACCCTTGACCTATGCTGCTGCCCCAGCTCCAGTTTTGTTCTAAAAGAAACTTTGAGACTGACCTATAGAATATCGAAAAAATAAATTATTTAACAATGGAAACCTAAGAAAATTGATTAACTACACTGGGCAACAAGATTTTGGGGGGTGGAAAATTCCTATTGGGTATGAAAGACTTTGGTGAGTACATGAAAACCTCAGAAGGCAAAAAAAAAAAAAAACGCCGTAGGACAAAGTTCGGACATAGCTTCATATCTCAATTTGGAGCTATTATATGTATTTTTAGATTGCTGTAAAATCGAATGAAGATTTTTTTTTTGTAGAACATTTCGTCCTCGAATCCTTGTGTCCCTAATTTATTGAACTGGACTCCAATTATTACAATATTTGAATAAATTCAGTATGCATTCCTTATTACGTAGAACTGTTGGATTCCTCGAATTTTTTTTTAAAGCATATATATGCAGTTATACGTCACAAAAATAAATTTCGAAATTTTTGAACCGGATATTCAAAAATTGTCGACTTAAGGGAACCCCACCCATTCTCGATTTTAACTTTTCAAGATTTTTCAATGGGCTGGTAAATCAATACCAATGCTTGTTAAGGTTTGTAACTTTGCACATATATATTTGAAGATTTAAAAAAGAAGAAAAATAATTTACAAAAAAATTTTGTTATTGCTTTGTTGTTGTTTTTTGTAATTAAAGAAAAGTCCTTATTTTTGATGGCGGGCATGATCGATGATCACTGGATCATCGGAATCCGAAAATTCCAACGGTGTTGGAAAGAGTACATGTCTGGCTCTCGTATGAACTAGGATTATTGACTTCGCTCTAAAATTAACAAAATGGCGGACCTTTGAAAAATCGCCGAATTTTGACCAAAAACCAAGTTAAAAAATAAGGAAGATCTTCACCGATTGGCTTTATCCTAGTTCATACGATAGCTATACACTCACAGAGCAACGTGTAAAAATTTGAAATCGATTGGGTTATTAGTTTTTGAGTTATCGTGCCCGCCATTCGCAAAACCAATGTGTGGAGAAAAACGCGTTTAAAGTTTGAGAAGCCCTTTAGCCGTCACTTGATGCTGACACAATAAATCGGCTATATCTTCAAGAGTTCTTGAGATTTTCACTTGAAATATTGTAGAGACATTCTTGAGTTAGAGTAGAATCGAATTATATCAAAAAAAATTTTGACCCCGAGAATGGGGGGGTCCCCTTAAGCCATCTAATAAAGCTCCATACTTCAGTCTCGATCATGCAGGGTCCTAACTTCAGCTTAAATTCACAGAATCTCTGCTTCAGATCGTCTTTAAAGACTCCCTGCTTCAACATCGCAAATAAAAATCTCAGTATTGTCTATAAAGTGTCCCTACTTAAGTAGTATAACATTTATTCTATAATATTTCCCTGCTCAGGCTCGTCTATAAAGACACCTTGTTTCAGCATCTCCTGCAACGTTTCCTTGCTCCAGTCTTTAAATAATAAAAACCCATTACTTCATCATTATCTGTAATAACTCCATCAATCAGTCTCGTAAAGACTCTGTGCCTGGATTTCGTATGTAAAGACTCCCGAACCTAAGCTTATCTATAATAGACTTCAACAATACTTCAACATTTTATAAAAAATCTCCTGACTGAGTCTCGTCTATAAAGACTCCCTGCTTCAATGGTACTAAAAGTAATTAGTTTTTCGGCTCGACTATAGAGAATTCCTCCTATTTCAGACTCGTCTATAAAGACTCACAACTTCTGTCGTGTCTATAAAAAACTCTCTCCGTGTCTATAAAAACCACGTCTATAAAAAACTCCTTGTTTAAGAACCTTCAACAAAAACAGTTCGGCTAAATATAATTGTTCTTCAGCTCGTCTAAAAGACTCGATACTGCAGTCTCCTCTTTAAAGACTTCCTTCTTCAGCCCATGCTCGTCTAAAGGAACTCCTTTATAAAGACTTCTATGTTCAGCTCGTCTATAAAGGCTGTATGCTTAATCTGGTCTATAAAAACTCTAGTAAGGCTCCTCTATAAAGACACCTCACTTCAGTCCAGTATATAAAAAAGTTCTGCTTTAGCCCCATCTATATAAACTTACTGGTACAACATCACTTATAATAGAATCTTTGCCTTCAGCAACCCGATAATGAAAGCATGGAGCTTCAGCTCGTTGGTAATAGACTCCCCTCAGTCTCGTCTATAAAGAATATTTTTTTCAGCTTCCGTTTTAGTCTCTCCTACTAACAATTTATTTAGTTGTCATAATAATTGTCCCAACTAATACACATTTGTGGCTAATAAAAATTAAAAGAAGAGAGCTGTTAAAATATTATTCTTTTTCTACTCTCACACAAATTTGTCACCTAATTTCCCTACGCAAAACCCACCCTAATGTACTCTAATCTTTGTTAATAATTAACAATTAAAGTAAAGAGAACACGTAAAGTACTCTCCTCTACATCACCTTCTCTTACTAAGTTCAACACACCAACGTACATATGTCACCTAATTTCACTTTTTGCTCAAAATGAACGACGACAATTCGATAAAAAAAAAGAAACACAAATCAATTGTTCGATCCAAATCAATTATTTATCTTTATGATAATCATATAAAGTCAAGGTAAACTAAAGCGAAATTTCTTTGACTTCTTAACAAATGTGGGCCAATAAGTTCAGTAGACCGTAATTATTTGTACGGCGGTGATTTAGGCGGATGGATAAATATAAGAGTTCTCTAAAGTTTTAATTCAAAAAATATAAATAAATATTGAAAATTAAATATTTGAAAAAAATTTAAGTGCAAACGAAAATATGAGTCACAACAAATTGGGGGCAATGACCATGCTAAATTTATTACCCTTAATCACTGTAATAATTATTGTGTGAATGTGTATTTTATTTATTAAATTTAAACAAATGGAAAATTAGTAATAATTGAGTTTTTTTCTACAGTTATTCATAGTACTCGGCCATTTTGGGGATACAGCTAAAGTTGGAATTTGTAATATTTGCTTGCAATCGAATAATGTGGCGTGCCGTAATGAAACCCATTTTTCAACATGTTACAATGGTATGTATATAAATAATCGTATGTGTGTTTGAAAGCAAAAGTACCTCTGTGAAAATTTATAAACCACACGTGATATTCATAGGGAATTTGATGCACGGAATATTTATTGAAGTCAAGATAAAAACTGTATTATTAACAGGAGACCAATACAGTATGCATTTCACGGAAAACGACTGAAGCAGGAAATATTCAAAGACGTTACCGAACCAGGGGTCATAGACGACCCGAAGCAGGGAGACTTTCGCGGAAGACTTGAAACAGCGAGACTTTCACAGGTGAAACAGCGAGACTTTCACAGGCGATCTGAAACAGGCAGTCTTTCACGGACGACCTGAAAAACTTGGACTTTTATTAATGACCTAAGGTAGGATTTCTTTAGCGGTCGATCTGAAGCACGGAGTCTTTCAAACACGATCTAAAATAGGGAGACTTCATAGAAGAGGCAGGAGCAAGGAGTCCTTCATAGCCCAGCAGAAGTAGGAATCTTTATAGAAGACCTGAAGCAGGCAGTCTTTTTACCGACAACTTGAAGCATAGAGTCTTTCACAGACGACCTGAAGCGGGATGTTTTCTCTAACGGAGGCCTTTCATATACATAGACGAGCTGAAGCAGAGAGTCTTTCATATATGATATGAAGCAGGAAGTCTTTTAAAGTCCAGCTGAGGAAGGATGTATTTAACAAACTATTTTTATAGACACGACCTAAAAAAAGGGATCTTTTATGGACGGTCTTTATTGGCGAAGTAGAACGTTTTATATATGTTTTAAATCAGGGAGATATTGTTGTTGAAACTCATAATGAGAGTCCATCATAGGCTAGCTGAAGCAGGGATTCCTTATACAAGAGCTGACCAGGGAGTATTTATGGGTAATCTGAAGGCGAGACACTATATAGTCTAGACGAGCTAAAATGAACTAGGAAAACTTTTTTAAAAGAACAAAAGTGGTGCACATTTATACACAAACCAGTAAGGAAAGTAGTAAAGTCGGGCGGGGCCGACTATATGATACACTTCACCACTTTGGGTATATTCAACAGATTAATGCTAACAGACGTCGAATTCTGCAGCCTATACAAAATTTTTCATTTGTTCAGATATAGGGTTGCTTCTTACAATGGGACAAAATTACCAAAACTCGGGAGAAAATATATATAGAAGCTCTATCTAAATCTGAAATGATTTCAAAACTTTCCACATTTCAAAACTTTAGTACGTTGTGCAAAATTTGTGTCAATATTGTGTAAAATCGGACGAAAATAGAAAAAAAAATATAGAATTGCAGAGATTAACTTATATTTACTACAGTTTATTGTACAAAATTGTGTAGCAATCGGACAACTTAGTGCACAATTTACATAAAATCGGAAGAAAAAATATATAGGAGCTATATATAAATCTGAACCGATTTTCACACATCACTTCAGACTCATTTCAGTACACTATGCCAAATTTTGTGCAAATCGAAATATGTATAGGGACTTTGGTACACCATTTACATTAAATCGGACGAAAATTTATATGGGAGCTATATGTAAATCCAAACCGATTTTCACGAAACTTAACGTGCACTATTCTAGACTTTATTAAGTATGATATGCCAACTTTCGTGCAAATCAAAAGATATATAGGGACTTTGGTACACCATTTACCTTAAATCGGACGAAAATTTATATGGGAGCTAAATGTAAATCCAAACCGATTTTCACGAAACTTACCGTGCACTATTCTAGACTTAATAAAGTACGATATACCAAATTTCGTGCAAATCGTCGAAATCGAAGATATATAGGGGCTTTGGTGCACCATTTACCTTAAATCGGACGAAAATATATATGGGAGCTATATCTAAATCTGAACCGATTTTCAGGAAACTTAACACATATCATTTTAGATATGCGAATTCATTCGCTATGCCATACCACACATACCTATACCACAGTGTGGTGAAGGGTATAAAAAATGGGCATTGTCCATACTTTTCCCATATTATAGATTGACCTCGCTTAGAATACAAGTACAGATTCTTATAATCATGAGAAAGCCACTAGTTTTTCCGAAAAGTGTAAACATTTCATAAATATCAGAATTGTGTTCCTGCATAGATCTACTTTACCACTATTTGCCCCCATATTGTTTTTTCTATCTCTCTCTCTTTGACAAGTATACATGACAAGTAGACGAGTTGAAACAGACTTTATAGAAAAATTAAATCAGACGGTATTTCTAGAGAAGTTGGATCAGAGAGTCTTTATAGAGGAGCTCGAGGAAACCGTATAGAGGAACTTTTTTGGGCTTGATTCTTTATATATATATATATATATATATAAGCTGCTGAGAATCATTATAGACAAGCAGAAGGAGGGAATTTTATTTGTCAGTCATAGGCAGGAAGTGATTGTAAACGAATTGACCCTTTATGCAAAATCTGATGCTGAATTATCTAAGGATTTTTTATAGTAGTAGGTGATGCCGAGCTTTTAATTTATGAACTGAAACATGGAACATTATAAATATATAAATTAGGAACGTAACCTAGGTGAGAACCAGTCTGTTATGTAGAAGATTATGTAATATTTCTTAAAAGAAAAAATCCCACAATCCAAAGGCTTACTTACTCAAACTCCCCAATTACCGAAATATTTAAAGTACCTTTATATCATAAGGTATTCTCTAAAAAAGTCAGCAAACATTGATAATGTATTGGCATTAAATGAATTTACCGACAATTTCTTCGAAAAACATGCTCAAAATTTCCATGATTCTGAATCCTATAATATACATCCTGACCTGTCCGGCATTAATGTTTACTATTTTCTATATTACATTTGAAATTTATTTCACTCTAGGCGAAGCTATTCCCACAATAACTGCCTGCCCCGCGGGCCGCGTTTGCACAGCTGATCGTCAAATATGTCGTTTGCCCGATGATGGTTTTACACCTATTTGTTACGAAGAAAATTGTAGTGATTGCGATGAAGCCAAAGGTGCTCTTACATGTGTTGATCAGACAACTTATAGTTATTGTTTTGGCCGCTACTCTCCCTACAACACCCTGACGCAATCCTGTCCTGAGGGATATGTTTGTAATATCTATTCAAATGATGTTTGTGTGGCAGCTGACACGAATATGGTAAGTTGTGTGTATTTTTTTTCTAACTTGTTTGTATTGATTTCATTCTTCTCCTAGCCTTCGTGTTTAATTGAAAAAACAACACCCACACCGACACCAACACCATCGACAACAGAAGTATCCACTGAATCAAGTACTACGTCAGATGCACCCACAACCGTAATGTCGACCACAGAGAGCAGTACAACAGAATCGACAACGACAGTAACATCTCCATCAAGTACTTCGCCACCAGTGGATGCCAATACCTTTTGTAGCCAACTTGGCAAAGCGGGATATTTCAAAACCAATGATCCCACTTGTGAGGAGTAAGTATATTCGTACATAAATACATTAATGTATGTACTATGATTTACCGCGGGAAAACGATCGAGGGCAAGGACTGATCAGTCAACCTCAAGAGGATGAAATGAATCAAGACAGCTGTGTTTAAAAAACGTAAATGTTTATTCAACGGCGCTTATGTGTACTTTCAGAAGTAATGGTCCGGAAAGAGGTTTTCTTGACCTTCGTATAAATTACTAAAATATGTAAAGGCCTCTGCATGTTTTAATATTAATTTATACTACCATCATCACAACTGAGGAAATTAATTAGTAAAGCGTAACGGATGGAGCCTAGAATGACCTGTGTAAAGTTCTCTTGAAATCGGTTCCGATTTAGATAGCTATCTCCCATATATATATATATATATATATATATAGTCTATGTAAATAGTGTACCAAGGACTCTAGATTTGTTTGATAGACACGAGATACAATGTTTGCCTTATTCATATCCAAGTTTTAGAATTTAAAATTCTCGGATTTTTTGGTATTGTTTGTGGGCTATATTGACCCAAGTTTTGGTATTGCTGCCATATAAAGTTACCGCACAATTTTCGATATTCAGCCGTTCCCGGTTTTCTAGACCATGCAAACAAAAATAGAAATTTTTTTGGTGTACATTCATGTTTTGATATAGCCCCATGTTCTAAATTGACCTAACTAAGGTGGCTATAATTTTTAATTCCTGAAGGTAGTGTGGTGCTAATCATCTTTGCGGAACATTTTTGATATATGTATATCTAAGTTTTGGGCCCTCCCCATAAAATTGCCCGCATATGAAGGTCCGACTTATGTTTATGGTTTTAAGGATTTTCCTCAATAAATGCTATCCAGCAGGTCTATAAAAACTTCATCCCATTCGATAAGAAAATCCGTTCATATCGTATCTTAAGATTCCCTCCATTTTGATTGGAGGAAGTGTTCTCGAGGACGTTTTTAAAGACTACCTCCAGTTCGTCTCCAAAGACGTTCTCCAACTTGTCTACAAAGCTTCCCCCCTTTTATATACTCACTCTCCAACTCGGCTATAATTATTCTCTTCAGGACCCCTATAAGAGCTCTCTCCAGCTCATCTAAAAAGCTTTTTCCATGTCGTCTTTAAAGACTCATTCCAAATAATCTACAAATATTCCACCCAGCTCGTTTACAATGTCCAGCTTATCTATAAAGACGCTCTCTAGCAGGTCTCCCTTCAGCTCGTCTATGAAAGACTGCCTTCAGCTCGTCTATGGAAGACTCCCTCCAGCTCGTCTATGAAAGACTGCCTTCAGTTCGTCTATGAAAAACTGCCTCGTCTATGAAAGACTCCCTTCAGCTCGTCTATGAAAGACTCCCTTCAGCTCGTCTATGAAAGACTCCCTTCAGCTCGTCTCTGAAAGACTTCCTTCAACTCGTCTATGAAAGACTCCCTTCAGCTCGTCTATGAAAGACTCCCATCAGCTCGTCTATGAAAGACTAACTTCAGCTCGTCTATGAAAAACTCGTCTATAAAAACTCCCCCTTATCTCATCTATAAAGACTCCTCTCAGATCGTCTATAAAGACTCCCATCAGATTGTCTATAAAGATACCCTTCAGATCGTCTAAAAATACTATCTCAAACTCGTCTCCAAATACTTTATTCAGCTCGTCCATAAAGGCTCCCTCCTGCTCGTATATAAATATTCCCTGCAGCGCGTATATAAAGACCCTCTCCAACTCTTCTATAAAAACTCCAGCTTGTCTATGAAGACTCCCTCCCTTGTCTATACAGACTCCCTCCACCACGTCTATAAAGACACCCTCTAGCTCGTCTATAAAGATTCCATCCAGCTCGTCCATAAAGACTCCATCCAGCTCTTTAAATCACCAACTTTTAAATCAGTGTAATGTGAATTCTTTTACTAATTTTTATTAAAAAAAAACATTTTCGTTTTCTTTCAGATACGTTTATTGTTACCTATTATCTGGACAATATTTGGGCTGGTATTATTACTGTGATGGCTATTTCAATGAACAGACTGGGAAATGTCAAAAAGAACGACCACCAAATTGCGCGGAACAGCAAAGAGCCGCAAAATTGTTGAATTATTTACAATACGAAGGTTTGTCAGCTGTACAGTAGTTCGTGGAACGATCGAAATAGGTTTTTGGAGGACAAGCCTTGACTAGTCCATGTAGTTTGTCTTCCGTAGCATAGCAAATTATAAAACTGCAAATGAACAAATAAATACTTAATATAAATAAATATTTAACATTTCAAGGCAAGGTATTTCCTTGAATAAAATGTTTTTAAACCTTTTAAATATTTATCAAACATACCTCACACAGGAGTCATCACACACCAGGGGGATGGGTCCTTCCGAGCCATTTTGTTGGCACAATTCATTGGCATTGATATCGGCACATAAGCCATAGATTTGTGGAATTACCAATAAGATAAGGCACTAAATTAAAAAAATATATATTTTACAATTTTAAAATTCCAAATAATAATTCCCAATACTTACCAAACTAAATGTTAATGTTTTCATTATTTTCGTTGATGTTTTTTCACAAAAGTCTTTAGCAAATATTAACAAAATTTGTCGAAAATCTGTCAATTTATATGAACGCAAAACATAAATAAATCATTCACCCTACCTAGATTTTCTATGGAACACTTCGATGTGATAAGATAAAAGGTCGCTATTAATACATAGCATATTCATTATAATGTGCCATATTTATTACAAGGGAACTCCTTCACATTAATCTTTATGGCTTTTATATTGTCTCAGTGAAAACGGTTTGCTACTCACTATAGAACGAAAATACAAAATTGCAGACAGTTCCAGCATGTTTATAAAGATTCCCTCCAGATCGTATGAAAAGACTTTCCCTATATAATTTCCAAACATTCCCTCCAGTTCGTCTGTAAATACCCTCTACAAATTATTTATATACCCACTCTCCAACTCGGCTATAATTATTCTCTTCAGGACCCCTATAAGAGCTCTCTCCAGCTCATCTAAAAAACTTTTTCCATGTCGTCTTTAAAGACTCATTCCAAGTTATCTACAAATATTCCACCCAGCTCGTTTACAATGTCCCGCTTATCTATAAAGACGCTCTCTAGCAGGCCTCCCTTCAGCTCGTCTATAAAGACTCCCTTCAGCTCGTCTATAAAGACTCCCTTCAGCTCGTCTATAAAGACTCCCTTCAGCTCGTCTATAAAGACTCCCTTCAGCTCGTATATAAAGACTCCCTTCAGCTCGTCTATAAAGACTCACTTCAGCTCGTCTATAAAGACTCACTTCAGCTCGTCTATAAAGACTCACTTCAGCTCGACTATAAGACTCACTTCAGCTCGTATATAAAGACTCACTTCAGCTCGTCTATAAAGACTCACTTCAGCTCGTCTATAAAGACTCACTTCAGCTCGTCTATATAGACTCACTTCAGCTCGTCTATAAAGACTCACTTCAGCTCGTCTATAAAGACTCACTTCAGCTCGTCTATAAAGACTCACTTCAGCTCGTCTATAAAGACTCACTTCAGCTCGTCTATAAAGACTCACTTCAGCTCGTCTATAAAGACTCACTTCAGCTCGTCTATAAAGACTCACTTCAGCTCGTCTATAAAGACTCACTTCAGCTCGTCTATAAAGACTCACTTCAGCTCGTCTATAAAGACTCACTTCAGCTCGTCTATAAAGACTCACTTCAGCTCGTCTATAAAGACTCACTTCAGCTCGTCTATAAAGACTCACTTCAGCTCGTCTATAAAGACTCACTTCAGCTCGTCTATAAAGACTCACTTCAGCTCGTCTATAAAGACTCACTTCAGCTCGTCTATAAAGACTCACTTCAGCTCGTCTATAAAGACTCACTTCAGCTCGTCTATAAAGACTCACTTCAGCTCGTCTATAAAGACTCACTTCAGCTCGTCTATAAAGACTCACTTCAGCTCGTCTATAAAGACTCACTTCAGCTCGTCTATAAAGACTCACTTCAGCTCGTCTATAAAGACTCACTTCAGCTCGTCTATAAAGACTCACTTCAGCTCGTCTATAAAGACTCACTTCAGCTCGTCTATAAAGACTCACTTCAGCTCGTCTATAAAGACTCACTTCAGCTCGTCTATAAAGACTCACTTCAGCTCGACTATAAGACTCACTTCAGCTCGTCTATAAAGACTCACTTCAGCTCGTCTATAAAGACTCACTTCAGCTCGTCTATAAAGACTCACTTCAGCTCGTCTATAAAGACTCACTTCAGCTCGTCTATAAAGACTCACTTCAGCTCGTCTATAAAGACTCACTTCAGCTCGTCTATAAAGACTCACTTCAGCTCGTCTATAAAGACTCACTTCAGCTCGTCTATAAAGACTCACTTCAGCTCGTCTATAAAGACTCACTTCAGCTCGACTATAAAGACTCACTTCAGCTCGTCTATAAAGACTCACTTCAGCTCGTCTATAAAGACTCACTTCAGCTCGTCTATAAAGACTCACTTCAGGTCGTCTATAAAGACTCACTTCAGGTCGTCTATAAAGACTCACTTCAGGTCGTCTATAAAGACTCACTTCAGCTCGTCTATAAAGACTCACTTCAGCTCGTCTATAAAGACTCACTTCAGCTCGTCTATAAAGACTCACTTCAGCTCGACTATAAGACTCACTTCAGCTCGTCTATAAAGACTCACTTCAGCTCGTCTATAAAGACTCACTTCAGGTCGTCTATAAAGACTCACTTCAGGTCGTCTATAAAGACTCACTTCAGGTCGTCTATAAAGACTCACTTCAGGTCGTCTATAAAGACTCACTTCAGCTCGTCTATAAAGACTCACTTCAGCTCGTCTATAAAGACTCACTTCAGCTCGTCTATAAAGACTCACTTCAGCTCGACTATAAGACTCACTTCAGCTCGTCTATAAAGACTCACTTCAGCTCGTCTATAAAGACTCACTTCAGGTCGTCTATAAAGACTCACTTCAGGTCGTCTATAAAGACTCACTTCAGGTCGTCTATAAAGACTCACTTCAGGTCGTCTATAAAGACTCACTTCAGCTCATCTATGAAATACTCCCATCAGCTCGTCTATCAAAGACTCCCATCAGCTCGTCTATGAAAGACTCCCATCAGCTCGTCTATGAAAGACTCACATCAGCTCGTCTATGAAAGACTCCCATCAGCTCTTCTATGAAAGATTCCCATCAGTTCGTCTATGAAAGACTCCCATCAACTCGTCTATGAAAGACTCCCATCAGCTCGTCTATGAAAGACAGACTTCAGCTCTTCTATAAAGACTCACTTGGCATCTGTAAGGACTCGCCCTCCTGTCCTTCTATTTTTTTCAGATAGTATATTTATCAATATACTGAAACAAAGTATTTGCACAATGAAAGTATCTATATTTTATTATCATATTAGAAAAATATATATTGAGTAAATAATATAAAGTTTTATATTCTGGACTTCAGGCGAAAATCCAAGAATATATATAGAAACCTCTCCATTTTAAATTAAAATTGGAGCAGAATAACGGGCAGGAGCGGCCACAATTTTAGCCGGAGCAGGAGCTATGGCTGGGGCAATTGCACGAGCTGGTGCAGGGATATAAGTGGCGGATGGTGCTACTAGTCTAGCAGGGGCACTGATAATGGGAGCATTGTATTTATTGATAATATCCACGCGTTGACTAGAATAGGCCGAGTTTAAAGGAGCTGTAAAAGCAGCCGCATAGGGTGCTGTGTAGGCAGCTGCATAGGGAGCTGTATATGCCGCAGCATATGGAGCAGGATAAGCAGCAGCTATGGGGGCAGTATACGCTGCAGCAATGGGTGCTGTGTAAGCTGCTGCAATTGGAGCAGAATAAGCAGCAGCGTAAGGTGCAGCATAAGCGGCAGCGGCCAATGGTGCTGCATAAGCAGCCGGCAAAGGAGCAGTATAGGCAGCAGCAATTGGTGCTGCTGTGTAAGCGGCAGCTGCTGGCACTGCTGGTACTGCAGGAACTGGTGCTGTAGCCACATGAGCATGATGACCGGGTTCAGCAACAGCTAAAGCCAGAACAGCAAGGAATACAAGGACCTTTTGACAAAATAAAATTAAAAATATTTATTTTCTTAGAAATATTTCAATCACGATAAATGAATGACTTCTTTACCAATTTCTGCATTTTGTTTTTGTTGAAAATTTGTGCCTGAATCTGATGGCAAAATTTGTTGTTTTTTGTTAACTGATTGTAAGCGTTGTGCATAACAATTGATCAACAAATTGCAATTTATATAGGCCTGAGTTTTGTTTCCATTGTTGGCACTGTGCCTTGCAGACATTTTGGCCAGCTCTAGAGCGTCATGGTTAATGGTGTCTTACTTTTAGTATTATTCAATTCACTTTAATTTTGTTTTGTTTTTGCATTTCTGTTTTGTAGGTCACCTTCGGACATTATAATTTGTACATA